>NC_050575.1:142145067-142252567 GCF_011100635.1 Trichosurus vulpecula | reverse complement strand
CTTTCTTTCAGTGTCTTTTGTATTTAGATTAGTATGGTCACTGTGTATATTGCTACACTCAACCCACTCATTTTATGGACCTGGAAACTGAGAAGCAGAGAGGGTGAATGATCTGCCCAAGGTCACATACAAAATTGGTGTCAAAGTCAGGACTCAGACTTGGGTCTTAAAACTCTGAAGTTAATTAATCCTCTTTCTGCAATACCACTCACGTCTCATAAGGTCCTTACTAGCTGGTAAAAATGCTTTGTTTGAAGGCTTCTCACATGCACACCTAAAGTTGTCCTTCCTAGAAACACACCTGAACTCAACAGCCATCTTTGATGTTCAAGAGAGATCTCAGTTGATCCCCAATATTCATAAGATCATAGATCCAGAGCTGGAAGGAATCTCAAGAGTTTTCTAGTCCAACCCCCTTATTTTATAGATTAACAACCTAATGCCCTGGGTGACTAACAGTTTGCTCACCAATATAAATTGCTAGAGGGGGATTTGAACTAAAGTCTTCAGATTCAAGGACCAGCCAGTCACTCAGAAAGTCAAGAAGCATTTAGGAAGTGCTTGTCATGGGTCAGGCACTATGTTAATTGTTCAGGATACAAAGAAAGAAAAGCAACTAAACTAAAACAAAACAAACAAACAAAAAAAAAACATAGTCCCTGCTCTCAAGTGGATCTGAGTGTGATATCAGGTAAATATTTAGGCACTTACAAGTTATGTGCAAAGTTGTAATAGTAGTTATGGTGGGACTTTTTGCTGCTCTTCTCTTAAGTGCCTTTAGTGATTCTGACCTTTGTTTGAATGGGGCAGATAAAGTGGAATTTTGCCTTGGAGTATTAGATTGTATATGACCCTGATACTAAGGATGGGGAACTTTCACACACCCAGCCTGGGTGAGGTCAGAGCCCTCAGGGCTCTGAACAGGATATAATTGAGGGGAGCTTCATATTTGACTTTTGGGTCACACTCATGGAAGGAGTGTTGAGGCTCTGGGCAAGCCATAACTGCCCCCCAGCTTTGTAACCCAGACCCATTGGTTCTTCTCTGGTAACTACACATTGTGATTTGAATCAGGCAAGGTCTGTCCATTGATGTTTGTAATCTCTGTTTGTATTTGCCTTGAAGTTCAGGGGGCTGATCTCTTGCCCCTGAACTAAGTGATTGATATATGTATGTTTAATTAAACTGAGATTGTTAACCCCTTAAAGTTGCATTCCTTAGAAAAGCAGATCAAAGAACCTGTGCTGGCAGCGTTCTGTGTGCTGGTTGTTGGTGGTTCTTATACCCCTATGGCAGCTGCTAGCCGATTGTTGCTACAAGAGCATATGAGGATAATCTGAAATGGGAAGTCATTAGCAACTAGAAGGAACAAAGAAGTGTCTCCTGTAGAATGTGATTTGAGCAAAGTCTTAAGGGAAACCAAAGAAACTAGGGTTGAGTAGGGCAGAGCATTCCAGGAATGGAATACAACACATACAAATGGACAAAGATGAGAGACGGAGTGCAGAGGATGTGGAAGGGAGTAAGGTACAAAGAGGTCAGAAAGGTAGGAGAGGGACAGGTTATAAAGAGCTTTAAATGCCAGGCAGAAAAGTTTATATTTGATTCTGGAGGTAATTGGGAGCCACTACAGTTCCTTGAGCAGAAAGGTGATAAGGTAAGACCTAGGCTTTCGAGAATTCATTTTGGCAGCTAAGTAAAAAATGGTTGGAATGGGGAGAGAGATGTGAGTCAGGAAGAAAAATGAGAAGGTTATTGCAATAGTCTAGGGAAGAGGTGATGATGTGATGAACTGAAGTTATGGCTATATGAGTGGAGAGAAGGGGACTTAAATATGAGATATTGTGTTGTAGGAACAAGATTTGGCAATGGATTAGATTTATGGGTTGAATGAGAGTAAGGAGTTGAGAATGACACTGAGTTCACAATACAGGATGGCTGGGATGATGGTGATGCCCTCAACAGTGATAGGAAAGTTCAGAAGGGGCAGCATTTTTGGGAAAAGATAATGAGCTGTTTTGGACATGTAAGTTTGAGATGCCTATGGGATCAAGGTAGCACAGATAATAAGTGCCAGAGGTAGGAAGTTTGAGATGACCAGGAAGTGGTTGTAGATACCTGACTATAGCTCAGCAGAAAGACTAGAACTGGATATATAGATCTAGGAGTCATCTGCATAGACATAATAATTGGTCCCTAGGTAGCTGAGGAGGTCACCAAATGAGACAATATAGTAACAAGATAAGAAGGCCAAGGGTAGGGCCTTGGAGGTCACTCATAGTTAAAGGATGTAACATTGATGAAGAACAAGTGAATGAGTCAGAGATGGAGTGGTTGAGAAACCAGAGAGAATAGAGTCATGAAAACCTAGAGGGGGAGAGTATCCAGAAAGCAGTTATTGATTGTATCAAATACTGCAAAGAGTAAGTCAATAAACATTTGAATGTCATATATGTGCCAAGCACTATGCTAAGTGCTAGGATACAAAAAGAGGCGAAAGACCGTCTCTTTCCTCAAGGAGCTCCCAATCTAATGTGAGAGAAAACACATAAACAAGCTAGGTACAAACAAGCTATAAAATAGGAAGTGAGTAACAGGAGGAAGGCACTAGAATTAAGAGATGTTAGGGAAGGCTTCCTATAGGTGGGATTTTAGTTAGGACTTAAAAGGAAGGAGTAGACAGAGATGAGGAAGGAGAACATTCCAGCCGTGGGGTACAACCAGAGAAAATGTCTAGAGTTGGGGCAGCTAGGTGGTGCAGTGGATAGAGCACTGGCCGTGGAGTCAGGAGGACCTGAGTTCAAATCCAGCCTCAGACACTTAACACTTACTAGCTGTGTGACCCTAGGCAAATCACTTAACCCCAATTGCCTTGGAAAAAAAATGCTGAGAGGTGGAGTATCTTATCTTTTTTTTTTTTTTTAAATGCAATTTATTTCTTTAACATATTTGGTTTTCAGCATTGATTTTCACAACAGTTTGAATTACAATTTTCTCCCCATTTCTGCCCTCCCCCCCCACTCCAAGATGGCGTATATTCTGGTTGCCCTGTTCCCCAGTCAGCCCTCCCCTCTATCACCCCCCTCCCCTCTCATCCCCTTTTCCCTTCCTTTCTTGTAGGGCAAGATAAATTTCTACGCCCCATTGCCTGTGTATCTTATTTTTTAGTTGCATACAAAAAGTTTTTTTGTTTTTGAACATCTGATTTTAAAACTTTGAGTTCCAAATTCCCTTCCCTCTTCCCTTCCCACCCACCCTCCCTAAGAAGTTGAGCAATTCAACCTAGGCCACACATGTATTATTATGTATAACCCTTCCACAATACTCATGTTGTGAAAGGCTAACTACATTTTGCTCCTTCCCAACCCATCCCGCTTTATTGAATTTTCTCCCTTGACCCTGTCCCCTTTCCAAAGTGTTTGTTTTGATTACCTCCACCCCCATCTGTCCTCCACTCCATCATCCCCCCACCTTTTATTTTTTTTTTATCTTCCTCCCTCTTCTTTCCTGTGGGGTAAGATACCCAACTTGGAGTATCTTATCTTTAGAAAAGTAAGGAGACTAGTGCCGCAAGATCAAAGAATATGTGGTAGGAAATAAAGTTTAAGAAGATTATGAGGGTAGGAGGGGGCTAGGTTATGAAGGACTTTGAATATCAAACAGAAAATTTTTTATTTGTTCCTGGAGATGATTGAGAGGCACTGGAGTTTTTTGAGGGGGTGGTGGTGGAGGGAGTAACATGGTCAGATTTGAGGTTTGTATCAGGATTGAGAAAAGGCCATTGGATTTGGCAATTAAAAGATCATTGTTAACTTTGCAGAGGGTGGTTTCAGTTGAATGATGAGGTCGGAAACCAGATTCCAGATGGTTTAAAAGAGAGTGAGAGGAGAGGAAGCAAAGGAACCAATTATAGATGGCTTTCTCAATGAGGTTAACCACAGACTAGAGAAAAGAGATATAAGACAATAGCTAATGCAGAGGTGAGCAAATCAAGTGATGCTGGGTTTTTTCTTTTTCTTTTTTTTTTAAAGTATCAGAGAAACATGGGCATGTTTATAGGCAGCAATGAAGGAGGTAGTAGATAGAGAGAGATTGAAGATGGGTGAGGGGAGGGGGGATGATAGTTGGAGCAACTTGCTAGAGAAGCCCAGAAGGAATGGGATCAAGGGTGTAAATAAAGGCACATGCCTTGGAAAGGAGAAGGGCCATCTCTTCATCTAACACCAGAATTCAGGAGGAGGTAGTGGAGGAAGATGTCTGAATGATATGAGGTGAAACAGGAGGCAAAATCCTGAAGCAAAAGGGTGGGAAAGGGAATACAATGAGGGGCTTGAGGAGAAATGAGAATACTTGGAACAGAGAGTGGAATAGTGAATCCACTATATAGTAATAGAATTTTGTCTTGTTGCAATGAGGGTATGGATTAGATAGCTACATAGATATAGATTAGAGGGTTGAGATTAGATAACATAAAGCTGTAGAAAACCCAGTCAACATGGTCTCATCATTTCCTCCTGATCTGTTGAGAGGTACCTGGAAGTGGCAGGTGATGGGAATAAGCCATAGTTGGGGCTTTGCAAGGTATGGTCATTGATAGGACAAAGAGCAAGGGAACTGGGGGCGGAGCCAAGATGGCAGCTGGAAAGCAGGGACTTGCCTAAAGCTCTCCCCCAGGACCCTCCAAACACCTATAAAAAATGGCTCTGAACAAATTCTAGAAGTGCAGAACCCACAAAATAGCAGAGGGAAGCAGGACTCCAGCCCAGGACAGCCAGGATGGTCACTGGGTAAGATCTGTCTCATGGAGCTAGGAGCAGAGCGGAGCAGAGCCCAGCATGGGCCACGCCCAGACCAACCAGACCGAGAGCTGGGTGGAACAGGCCCTAGAGCCCTGAATCAATGAGCTGTGGCAGTTACCAGACTTCTCAACCCACAAACACCAAAGACAACAGAGAAGATTAGTGGGAGACAAAGGAATAAAGTGTAGAGGACAATACAGAGTTGAATTGGTTCACCAAGGGTTTAAGACACAGACAGGAGGGGAATTTTGTCAGAGCAGGGGAGATGGTCTGGAAAAGACCTGAGAGGAAAGGTATGAGATGGTGGAGTGATAGAAAGCAATATGATGAGCTCCAGTCTACACATTCCTCCAAACAGATCTGGAAAATGTATCCTGATAGGAAAATCCAGAAAAAGTCACAGTGAGTCAATTGTCCAGACCAGCTAGGATAGAGAAACAGACATAGAGGTCTGTGGACACTAGGAAAAATGTTAAAGCAAGAGCATGCCACCCAGCGGCCACTGTGGCACCTATGGAAAGGAAGTGTACCAAGGCAAGAGGAGGGCCCAGACCTGAACCAAAACACCACCAGACCCATACTTCATCACTGGTGCCAACTGGCAGCTTTGTCACCTAGTAGCCAATCTAAGGTCTCGGATCCAGGGCAGACTAAGAAGGAGACTTGCACAGGGAAGTGGCTTCCTGAGTAGAGAGGCCCTAGACTATGTATGGAGAAAGCAGGAAGTTCACAAGCTGCTTCAGTAGCAGCAGCAACAACAGCATGGCTCAGACCCCAGACCCAGAGCAGGGTCTCACTGTCAGCCTCTAGCTTAGCCGGCAGAGGAATAACCAGGGTGAGAATCCTAGAACAAAGGAGAACCTACAGTTCTGCCACTCTGAATGAACAGAGCTTCCTAGCTGGCTGATTCTATTCGGCAGTGTGGTACTTTTGCTCAGACCCAAATTCAGGTCAAGAACTTTTGGAAATGAGCTTAGGAGAGAAGCAATCAGACTTTGTCCTGGATCAGACCACTTTGGAGGCAGTGAAAGCTTGCATTTTCCTAGAGTGTTGCTGAGATCCTAGAAAAACACAGCACTCAATAGCTCAAGAAAACATAAATTGGACCAGCTCAGACCTTCCCTCCAGAAGTGTAGCAGAGTCCACCCCTGACATCAAGCCCGTAATTGGGAAGTTGGCTAGAAGAATGGGCAAACAAAGGAAGAACCCCACCATAATAAACTATTACAAGGGCAAGACATAAACACAGAAGAAGAGAATGGCTCCAAAACATCTACGAGCAATGCATCAGAGAAAAATGGATCTTTAACACAATAGAGAACTCCCAAGCATTCCTGATGAAGCTACAACAGTTGAGAGGAAAATTTGAATTTTAAACACAGGAGTTAAAAGAAACACATTCAAAATAATCAGCTGTGAATAAACAATGATAAAGGAATAAATAAGGATAAATTGCTTATATTCAAATATGGGGAGATGACATATGTGCCCCTTCTGGTTCCTGTCATTGTCAGGGTTTGTAGAGGAAATCCAATTAGACAAAGGCTGGGAGTGGTCATGTTATATCTTGGTGATCTTAAGGGAAAAATGCAAAGAAAGAAGAAGAGGAATACACTTGGAGAATGAGGAGAAGGCAAAAGAAGATTAGGGGAAATTATCTCACATTATTGGGGAGCACAAGGAGACATCTATACAAATAATAATGGTGGGAGACAACAGCTGACACTTGAACCTCACTCTCATTTGAACTTACCAAAAGAAAGAAGAATGAGTTCCAAAATATATTTCATTCAACACAGAAATAAGAGGGGAAAAAGGAAAAGTGAGCAGGAAGAATTAGAGGGAAGATAAATTAAGGGAAAGATTATTCCCAAGCAAAACAAACTTTAAAGCTATACAAAAGTACTTATAACTTTTCTTGAGGTAGCAAAGAATGGAAATCTGAGGGGATATTCATCAATTGGGAAATGAATGACCAAGTTTTATTATGTAAGTGTAGAATACTATAGTGCCGAAGTCTTATCAATGTAATGACCAACCAGGATTTCAGAGGATTTCTTGATAGACAGATGAAGAACTCAGAATGAAGAATGAAACAAAATGTTTTTGGACATGACCAATGTGGAAATTGGGTTTTGATTTACTATAAATGGTGGTGATGGGGTTTTTCGGGGAGGGTTAGGTTGGGGGGATGGGAAGGAAGGATCAGAAGAGAGCTTTTGGCTTATTAAAGCAAAATATATTTTAAAAAATGAAAACTTGGGAACTCTTATGAATCCAGTGACTAACTATAATTTTTGAGGACTCATAATGAAATATGCTTCTCAACTCCTGACAGAAAGGTCTCAGGACTCAGAGTGCAGATTGAGGTATATTTTTTAAGACATGGCCAATGTGAAAGTTTGTTTTGCTTGACCATACATGTTTGTAATGAGGGTTTTGTTTTTCTTGCTTTCTCAATTGGGGTTAGAGAGAGCAAAGAGATAGGGAGAGAAGGCTGATCTTTGAAAATAAAATAAAATTTAATTTTAAAAGAATGAACGAACTTAGCGGCGAAGGGAATGGAATTCTTATTGAAGATGAAAAACAGGATTGAGTCCTAAGTTTTAGGGAAAGATGGAATGATAAAAGATGATGATCAGATGAAGACATTTCAGAGCTCATGAATGTCGAAGTGGAACACTTATGGGTGATGGCAAGATCAAGGAAGTGACCTTTTCTATATAGTTGAGGTGACTTGAAGGAGTAAGTCATAGGAATCGAGTAGATTGCACAATTGTGAGGTTGAGGTATTTAAGGGAATATCAAAGGTATGTTGAAGTTCTGTTATATGAGGGCAGATGGGAAACTGCTCTGTCCAAAATTACCAATAATCTCTTAGTTCCCTAATCCAGTGGTCTTTTATTTTCAATTCTCATTCTTCTTGACCCCTTTGAAACCTTTGACACTGTTGATCACCCTCTCTTCTTGCTGGGTTTTTGGGACCCCACTCTCTCCTGGTTCTCCTCCTATCTCTCTGACCACTCTTTCTCTTTCTCCTTTGTTGGATCCTCTTCCAGATCATGCCCTCTAACTGTAGGTATCCCTCAGAGTTTTGTCCTAGACACTCTTCTCTTCTCCTTCTTTACTACTGCACTTGGTGAGCTCTTCAGCTTCCGTGGATTTAATTATCATCTCTATGCTAATGATTCTCAAATCCACCTATCTTGCCCCAATCTCTCTACTGACCTCCAGTCTCATATCTTCAACTACCTTTTAGATGTCTCTAACTGGATACCCAGTAGACATCTTAAACTCAATATGTCTAAAACAGAACTCATTATCTTTCCCTCTAAAACCTCTCCCTTCACTTCCCAATTACGATAAAGGGGCCATATTATCCTCCCAGTCCCTCAGACTCACAACCTAGGAGTCAATCTAGACTCCCCACTCACCCTCCCTGCATATCCAAATTGTCACCAAGGTCTATCAATTTCCTCTTTGCAACATCTCCCAAATATGCCCCCTTCTCCCCTCTGACACTGCCATCACTCTGGTGCAGGCCCTCATCACCTCACACTTGGATTATTGCAATGGCCTGATGGTGGGTCTGCTGGTTTCCAGTCTCTACCCACTCAATCCATCCTTTCCATTTAGCCACTAAAGTGATTTTCCTGAAGCACAGGTCCAATCATGTTGCCTTTCTACTCGATAAACTCTAGTGACTTCCTATTGCCCCCAGAATCAAATACAAAATGCTCTCTTTGACATTCAAAACTTTGCATAGCTTAGCCCCCTTCTACCTTTCCAGTCTTCTTATACCTTACTCCCTGACACATACTCTTTGATCCAGTGACACTGGCCTCCTTACTGTTCCACATACAAGATGCTCCATTTCTTGGCTCTGGACATTTCCTCTGGCTGAGTCCCATGCCTGGAATGTTCTCCCTCTTCTTAACTGACTACTAACCTCCATGGCTTCTTTTAAGTCCCAAGTGTAATCCTATCTGCTATAGGAAACCTTCCCCACCCCTTCTTAATTCCAGTGCCTTCCCTCTGTTAATTGCTTCCTATCTATCCTGTATGTAGTTAACTTGGTATATGTTTGTTTGCATGTTGTCTCCCCCTATTAGATTGTAAGCTTCTTGAGGGCAGGAACTATCTTTTACCTCTTTTTGTATACCCAATACTTAGTACAAGGCCTGGCATATAAGGGTTTTTTATAATAAATATTTATTGATTTATTGAAAGAGAAAAAGACTATGAGCCAGGTAATGAAATCACTGAGGAACGAAGTAGGGGGTCTGTGGTTAACAGCCACCAGGACTTGGGTTTGGTGACAAATTTGATGGTATGAACCTCAAAGGTCACCTTGGTGGTCTGGAAGTGGCAATGGGAAGCAAGGAGTATTCTAAGCCCCACACCACAAGCAATGAGCTGAGGGGTAGGAGAGAAAGTGGAGCCAGTACTGGAAAAGATGTCAAAGGGACCATGTCTCTTTGAGGCATAGGCAATGGAAGGTGAGAGGAAGAAAGTAGTTTAAGGTGAAAAGAAGTATTAGAGCAAGTGTTCCAGTGGAGGGGCAGCCAGGTAGCACAGTGGATAGAGTGCTGGGGCCTGGAGTCAGCAAGACTCATCTTCCTGAGTTCAGTTCTGGCCTTAACACTTACTAGCTGTGTGACCTTGGGCAAGTCATTTAGCCCTGTTTGCCTCAGTTTCTTCATCTGTAAAACGAGCTGGAGAAGGAAAGGTAAACCACACCTGTATCATTTTCAAGAAAACTCCCAAAAGGAGTCAGACATGACTGAAATGACTGAATACTAATAACTTCCAGTATCCACAGTGGAAGGGGCAGGCAGATCTAGAGTGGCATATAAGAGGAGAGAGTTGAGGTAGGTATGCCTGGTTTATACACAGACTGCTGGGTGTTCAGGGTCACTGAATGGGGTAAGTATAAGGGGCTGTACGTATTCTAATCACTGAGCAGTGAGTCTGAGAAGATTATCAGTGGTTGGAGAGAAAGGTAATGATGGAGACATGAGATTATAGAATTCAAGATCTGCCCCTGAGGTACAGCCTCCTGACAGACAGAGATGTTATATCCTGTGAGATTCAAGGAAGCTCAGTTCATAACAGGCAGGAACAGGAGGAGGTGTGGGAGCCTGATGGGGAAGTCAGGGCTTAATTATCAAAGGAAAGGCTCTGGAGGGAGAGGGGATCAGGAGATGGAAGAAGTCTTGTCCTCAGTGCAACCTGGCAACAGAGAAGGTCCTGGGACAGAGCCACACTAGGGTGAGAGGAAGGCAGTGATATTCCCCCTTTCTTCCCCCCACACTTATGGTGCAAGAGTAGGCCTGGGAATCTAGCGGGGAGGGCCCCCTGGGGAGGAGCTGGCTGGGGTGGGCAGTGGCGGGGGGTCTTGAGTCAGTGTTCATTTCACTCAACCACACTGACTTCTTCTCAGATTCCCCAACAAAAATGCCTACCCGAGCTGTTAAGAACCCCACTGCTTTCCCAGCAGTTCAGCTAGGAGCATTCCGATTTTCAACCCTTGCTCCTCTACACTTACAAGCATAAAAATCCTTAATAGCCCAAGAGGGAAATGTGCTGTGTTGGGACCTGGCTTTAATCTGCAGCGTTAGCAGGGCTGCATTTATTAAACATCACTGAGGTGGTATCAGCTTCCTGCTTAATGGGCCTGGCCCCTACTGCAGGGACTCCCCCCGAGACAAGCTTATTTCCTCCTACCAGAAGGTTTCCAAGCTAACCTTGGAACCACAGTAGTTAATGGGATACGAATTGATTGGAGTATAAAGGACTAATAATCATCAGACAGATTAAAATAAGAGTTCGGACATTTCTGTCCCCACAGGAAATGGGACATCATGTTTCTGGATGGTGTGAAAACAACTATTCTCTGATCCAAATTGTTGCAGAGGGAAGAAAATGGGTTGGGAGTCAGGGGACCTGGATTCAAATCCCGGTGGTGTTATAAGCTGCGTGACTTTGGACAAATCACTTAATTTTCTGGGCCTCAGATTCTCTCTGTAAAAATGAGAATGCTAAGCACAGTTAGATCATATAATGGATAGAGTGCCAGGACTAGACTTGGAAAAACTGGTCTTTTTGAGTTCAAATCTGGCCTCAGACACTCAGTAGCTGTGTGACCCTGGGAAAGTCACTTAATCCTGTTTGCCTCAGTTTCCCAGTCTGTTAAATGAGCTGGAGAAGGAAACACAAATCACACCATTATTTCTGCCAAGAAAACCCCAAAAAGGGTCATGGAAAGTCAGACAAGACAGAAAACAACTGAACAAACAAAGATCTCTTTTAGATCTACCAACTAAACATTACATTAATAATGAAGAAGAGGTTGTAAAAACCTCCTTAAATAGGGTAAGTCATGGATATAATTCCATCCAATTCAACTAATATTTATTAAATGCCTATTACAAAGTTGTTTTTTTTAAAAATCACTCACCTTCAAAGAGGTTTCATTCTACAACACATACACAGAGGTATACAGAGTGGTACAACAGAGGTACGCAGAGGGGTACAACATATACACAGAGAAGGAAAAGTAAAAAATATGCAAAATAATTTCAAGGAGGAGAAAGAATTAGTGATTGTCAAGGTCAGAAGAGGTTTTGTAGGAGAGGTGGCAGCCTAGGTATGTTTGGGAGGAAGCCAGGGCCAAAGGTGAGGAGGGAATACATTCTAGGAGCGGGGACACTTATATGAAGGGATAGAGTCAAGAGAAGGAATGAGAGGTCTGGGGAACAGCTTGTAGTTCGCTTTAATGGGAACAAAGTGTTTATGGAGGAGAGAGATGTGAAATTAGAGTGGGAAAACAAGCCATATTGTGGAAGGCTTCAAATGCCAGGCTGAGGCTTGTATCTTATTCTAGTGGGAATAGGGAGCCCCTAAGGATTGGTTTTAGTAAGAGAGTCACATGGTCAGACCTCTCTGCTTTAGGTTCAGAGTTTGTGAGGATGGATTGGAAAGAGGAGAGGTTCCAAGCAGGGAGACCAATGAGGAGGATTTATAATAGCTCAGGCAAAAGGTGATGAGGAACTGAAGTAATAATTATTATTATTGTTGTTAAAATAAGTATAATTGGTAGCATTTATATAACTCTTTAAGGTTTGCAAAGTGTTTTAAAAATGTTTCCCATTTTATCATCGCAATAACCTTGAGAGGTAGGTGATATTATTATACCCATCTTACACATGAGGAAACTGAGGCAGACAAAGGCTAAGTAACTTGCTCAGAGTCACACAGCTAGTAAGTGTGTAATGTCAGACTTGAGCTCATCTTCCTGAATCCAGGTCCGATATACTATCCACTATGCTGGATCTAAGCTCAAGTCTTAAAGGTCGGTAGTAGAGTAGAAGCCGGCAGGAGCAGAGACAAGATCAGGAAGACAGTTGTCAAGATTTAGCAACCAATTAGATATGAAGGATGAGGAAGGAAGGAAGAATCAAGGATGGCTCCAAGGCTGCAAAACTGGATGAATGGAAGGATGGTGGCATACCTTAAACAGTGACGGAGAAGTTTGGAAGCAGTACAGGGGAAGTTTAATGAGTTCTGAACATATTGGACACATTGAATAGGGAACTGGTGGTATGGAGCTACTACACTGAGGTTTTATATATCTATATCTATATCTATATATCTATCTCCATCTATCCATCCATATATATATATACACATACACACACACACACACACACACACACACACACACACATATATATGTATATATATTCAAGTCATCTGCTGTGAAATGATTGAATCCATGGAAGCCAATGAGATCTCCAAGTCAGACTGGAGAGATAAAAGAGACAAGGGTCCAGCAGAGAGCCTTGGGAGGTGCCCACAATGGGTGGGAGGGAGGACAACTATAAGAGAAGTGAATGAGGGAATATAGAATAGAGGCAACCTGAGTAGATGACCCTCTCCAGGAGTTTGTCTATGAAAGGGAGATTTCAAGGTAGGGCTATAACTTGAGGAGACCCTTTCCTTAAGTAGAGGATCTAGGAGAAGCTCTTGTGTGTCCTAACTCTGCCCTCTCCAATCAGAGAGAGGGAGGAGCCACAAAGGCAGAGTGTATAAAAGGTATGAGTTTCGGAGGTTGATATTGTCTTGCAGGATGATGAGTTTTTAGAGATCATGAAGTCCAGGCAAGCAATCAGGTGGGAAAGGAAGAGCTCAGAGCAAAGGAGAAAAGAGGAAATGATGAAGAGGGGCCTTAAGATTTGCACTGAGACAGAGGAGGAGCTTGTGATGGGTGACTTCAATTTTCTTGGTAAAGAAAGAATCTATATCCCTTATTGAGAGGGAGTGAGGAAGAGGTAATTTAGGAACTTTGAGGAGAGAATATGAGGTTTATAATAGGCCACGGTGGAGCATGTAATAAAGTCAATCAGATAAAAATAAAAAGATTTCTGTCCAGTATGAACAGCCCAGTTGAGGTTTAGATAACAAATTTGAAGTGAATATAGTAGGCAAGGTTGCATGACTTTCTCTAGTAGTTTTAATAGTGTAAGAGTCAAGAAAGTAGACAGTAAGGTTGAGGTGGGTCAAGGTGTGACTTGCAATAGGACAGTGAGGTAGGTGTTAGTGAGTGGTTAGAATTGATCAAGCACGGGGCAAGACTATGATGGGAAGGAAGGGAAGTCTTCAAAGACCGTTATATAGGAGACTAGGAGCACCAGAAGTGATAGAGGTAACAGAGTACATAATAGGGACAAAGAATAGTTTTAGGAGGATTGAGTCACAGAGAGACTGAAACATGGGAAGTTGTGAGTAGAGGGAGGAATTTCAGCATTCAGGACTTTGGAAGTAAAATAGCACCAATGGTCAGGTGAAGGGTATGACTATCCTTGTATGCGGTGAGGTGAAATGTAGAGGCCCCAAGAATCTAGGGGTTTGATGAATCATTAGGCCAGCGTGCATCTGAGAATTCGGTGAGCTAAAATATACCTATGCATCAAGAAAAGTCACCTTGAGGGTCAGCAGATAGCAGTGGAGAGGGCACTGAAATTGAAGGCAGAGGACCTGGGTCCAAATCCCAACTAGACTACTTATTATTACTTGTGTGACCTTAGACAAATCACTTAAACTCTCTAGGCCTATCTCTTAATTTGTAAATGTAAGATTGAGTTAACTTCTAAGCTCCCTTCCACTTCTAAACAAGTGGTTCTATGTCCATATTGAATAGAGGCTGCTAGATGGTACAGTGGGTAGAGTGGATGAATCTGGTATCAGGAAGATGTGAGTTCAAATCCAGTCTCAGACACTGACTATGTGACCCCGGGAAAGCCATTGTCTTGTTTTCCTCATCTGTAAAATTGGGATAATAATGCCACCTACCTTTCAGGGTTGTTATCAGGATAAAATAAAATAATAATTGTGAATATTTTTTGCAAACCATAAAGACATAATGCTATTTATTATTAAAAATTTTTTAAAGCTCAAATGGAGTAAAGAAATAAACAATAGAACATTTCCTTATTAAATTAGCTCTCTTAATGAGTAGATATCATAGATTGTCAAATATTGTGTTTGCTTAAAATGAGGCTCACCTGTATAACTCAAAACATGGAATGGTCAGGTCCCTCAATCCAAAAAGAATCAAGAGAATATTTCCAGTGGGAAAAAATAGTGCTCTGAGTATGCAGAGAAGCCTGACCTCTTCTTTCCAGTAAGCTTTCTTTTGGTGTTATGTTGATGTTGTGTCATTTTTATTTTAACATTTTTTTCATTTAACAAGCATTTATTTTCTCTCCCTCCAATCCCCATCCCACTACCAACCTGAAAGAAAAGCAAAACCCCTGTAACAAATATGCATAGGCCAAATGACCACACTGACCATGTCTAAAAACAGATACCTCACTCTCTATTCAGTCCATCATCTCTTTGTTAGGAGGTAGAGAGCACTCTTGATTCTTCAGTATCAGTCCTCTGGAATCATGGCTGGTCGCTTAGTTAATCAGAGATAAATCTTAAGTTGTTCGTTTTTCTATTTCCTTAGAAAAACACTGAGGAAGGGGAACCTCCCTCAGCCCCTGGAGAGAATGTGGAATAGAACTGAATTATGGCAGCTTTTAACTGAGCAGCAATTGCAAACAATCTCTGTCTTTGTTCTTCCTAATCTAAATTGAATCTGGGAGTTGGGGCTTGGGGGTGGTTACAGGATGGGAGTGAAAACACAGTAGCATTTCAAACAGAAAAGTGAAGTTACACCTGTCTGAGCACAACCTTCAGCTTGTCCACTGTTACCAGGTCCAGCTCCATAAACTCCCCAGAAGAACTGAGAACATGCTCTTAGCTTAGTTATTGTTCCTGCAGGAAGATGCCAGTGAAGAGGGGGAGGCTGGGCTGATCCCAAGGCCTTAAGAACTTTGGCTACAGGCCCCTCTAAGGAGATTAACAGGGACTCTATTGAGGTGGAAAACTTGTTTGGCTATTCAGTGGCCCTGAGGTTTCAGAGGGATAATGTGAGAAGCAGAATGGAAAATGGAAAGAGGCCTAAACTAAAACTCATAAATTCTGGAATGTAGGAACAGGAAGGGACCTTAAAGATAGGTTGTTTGATTGTCTGATAGCCAAACACCATCATTTTAAGATGGGGAAACTGAGGTTCAGAGAGGAATGGGAAGAGACTTATCTTAAGTCACACAAGTGTGCAGCAGGGCTGGGATACAAACCCAGGTCTTCTGACTTTATTTCTAGATGAGCTTCTAAACTAGGAAGGGGTTACCCAGGTGAAGGGGGCCACGTATCTCTGAAGTCCTGACAGCCAGGGCCAGCTTTATCTCTGGAAGAAGAGACAATAATCAGAGTCATGGCATTTTTCAAAGAGGATATAGATGCTTTTGACTAACATTCAAGGCTTTCCATGATCTGGTCAGCTTCCTTCCATTCCAGACTTATATTGTCCCCCTCCATACATAGTACATTCTAGAAAGGCATGTTCGAATGATTGTTGGTCCTAGAGTCAGAGGATACGGGTCCAGACCTTGCTTCTTATCATCTATTTGATCTTAGTCAGGCCTAGGTCTCAATTTTCTCACTTTAAAACATGAAAAAATGAAGACTAAATGTCCTCTGAGGTCCCTTCCAGATCTAGATTTATGATCCCGTGGGGACTGAATTGAGCAGCTAGGTGGCGCCATAGTGCATAGAGTACTGGTTCTGGAGTCAGGAAGACTCCTCTTTCTGAATTCAAATCCAACCTGAGATACTAAGATAATAGCTGTGTGACCCTGGGCAAGTCACTTAATCCTGCTTGCATCAGTTTCCTCATTGGTAAAATGATCTGGGGTAGGAATCTTTGCCAAGAAAACCCCAAAAGGGGTCCTGAAGAGTCAGAAATGACTGAAAAATGACTAAACAACAAAAATGGTTATTGAATTACAAACAAAAGCAGCATAACCACTTGTTGGATGTATCATGGGAATAAAGGGGTGATTCCTTTTATGAGAAGGCTTCTGAGGTCCCTTCTAACTCTTGAATTCTGTTAATCTGGTTGCATTTTATTGTGAACTAGAGGCAATAAGAAATATTCATTGAACAGTTATCCATCTTGTTTGAACATTTTGTCTTATGGTTCTTATGAGTACAATTCAAAGGACCAGTGTGAATATAATTGTAGTTTATACACCAATGTCTGTCACAGAGAATGAAGAAATAAAGAAATTCCATGCAGAACTCGACAAAAGTCTACAAACCAAATCAACACATACTTTGATTGTTCATGACTTCAATGTCACTATTAACATTGACAAAAGTGAGAGCATGGGGGAGGAAATTTACTATCTTAACAGACAGGAAGTGACTAGTTAACAATCTGGGAGTCATTTCAGAATTCCCAGTCTGTACATAGTTGTATCAAATAGTTCAGAATAAAAGTCACGTTGGTACTAAATTACAAGAGAAAAATGTGCGATGAAGAAAAAAACCCATGCTATTAAAAGTTTATACTGGTTCCAATGAAACCCATTTTGTTGATTGTGGTTGATTAAATAAAGATATTGAATCCAAATATCATGATTTCTAATCAGAGTATAACCTAATAGTTATCACAATTAGAAGGCAAAAACAGCCTTAACCAGACTCTTAACTCTCTGCCAAGCAGAGAGAATATCTAATACTGATTTACATTATAAATTTATTTACAAAACAATATGGAAGATAATGATAAAAGAATAAAAAGAGTAGTGCTTCATAGAACAGTAAAAACTGGAGCAGCAAAAAAAGAAAGAGATAGAAAATAAGCCTGTAGAAAACTGGCATGTAATATCGCTTAGCCAGATCAGGAGTATTAGTAAATGAAAATGGAAAGGCAACAAATGTAAACCCTAACTCCTTTCTCATCTCGCCTCTTGGCTTCCCTGCCTTCTTCAGATCTTAGTTAAAATCTCACCTTCTGCAAGGAGCCTTTCCTGGTTGGAGGGTTGGGTTACTACCCAACATTTTTGCAACATCTCAATAGTATGGTTGCCTATTGAGAAGCCCCCAATTTATTTGTAAGGGCATAATAAAAGGAATGGTTGCATCTACTGCTGTAACAACCACTGCTATCCTTGGATAAGAGACCCTGAAGTTTTATCTGAGAAGACTTCTCTCACAACGGTAAAAGTCTTTGGTCACTTCCCCTTGTCTCCTTCCTTCTAACAGAGAATGTTTTCTTATTCTGATAATAAATTCTGTCAGTTGCATTCCAAATACTCCCCCTTTCTACCTTGGCCTATTCCCCTATACCCTTCCCTCTCTTGAGAAATGCTTTACTTATCTACCTTAAGTTGCCTCAGAATGTTGTTGATTGGCTGTGTGCTCTAAGCAGACCTTAAAGGTTACAAAAACTAAATTTGCATCCTAGGAAACCGAAGCTGCTATTCAATGAGAGTAGCCTTCCTTAGCATGCTAATAAATTTCTTTGCTTTCAGTTTGGCCTCTTATCTTTGACCCACAATCATTGTGTACCCAAAGATGGGTATTGTTCTCTGAAGAAGTCCTATTCCTCTCAAGTGAGAGAATTTTCCCATAGTAGGCTCTTAATAAATGTTTGTTGAGTTGACTTGCTTTCTCTACTGATCTATTTTATTATCAAAATGAGCAGAGATGGATGGACTGAGAAAGTGAAATGGCATTTAAGAAGATATATTCTGGAAAAGTATATAGATTTCACCAGGTACACACACACACACACACACACACACACACACACACACACACACACAAATCTGTGTTGAAAGCAACACAATTTTAGAGATACAGGTATATCTCAATTTTGTAGTACTTTATTGAGCTTTACAGATAATTGCATTTTTTCTTTTTCTTTTTTTTTTTTAACAAATTGAAGGTTTGTGGCAATCCTCAAGCAAGTCTATTGGCATAATTTTTCCAACAGTCCATGTTCACATCATGTCTCTGATGTCATATTTTGGGATTTCTCACAATATCTCAATCTTTTTCATTATTATTATATCTGTTATGGTCTTTTTTGATGTAACTATTGTAAGCCAAGAACCATGCCCATATAACACCACAAACGTCTTTGACAAATGTGTGTGTTTGGGGCAGCTAGGTGGTGCAGTGAGTAGAGCACTGGCCCTGGAGTCAGGAGGACCTAAGTTCAAATCCGGCCTCAGATACTTGACACACTTCAAGCTGTGTGACCTTGGGCAAGTCGCTTAACCCCAATTGCCCTGCCCTCCCCCCTTCAAAAAAAAAAGAGAAAAAGAAAAGATTAATGTGTGTGTTCTGATTGCTCCACTGACCCACAGTGTCCTGTCTCTTTCCCTCTCCTTGGGCCTTCCTATTCCCTGAAACATGACAGCATTGAAATCAGGTCAGTTAATAACCCTACAGTGGCCTCTAAATGTTCAAGTGAAAGGCAGAGTCATACGGCAAACTGCATTGTTGTCCTATTTTAAGAATTTGCCACAGCCACCCCAATCTTCAGCAGCCACCACCCTGATCAGTCAGCAGCCATCAACATTGAGGCAGGACCCTCTATCTGTAAAAAGATTAAAGTTTACTGAAGACTTAGATGATGGTTAGCATTTTTTTCTAGCAATAAAGTATTTTAAAATTTTTTGATACAATACTATTACACACTTAACAGACTATAGTACAATGTAGACGTAACTTTTATATGCACTGGAAAACCAAAAAAAAATTCATGTGACAACATATTGCAATATTTCCTTTATTGTGGCGGTCTGGGACTGAATCCATAATGTCTCTGAGGTATGCCTATGCTAAGTGATCGATCCCTTGATAAATGCTTGAGGCATTTATCAATAACACAAACTGTTAATGTTTTACCCTCTCTGAATTGATTATATATGTGACCATATAACATATATGTGCATGTATATATTATACTTGTATATACAATATGTAATACAAAATATACAAGTGTCTTTGTATGTTTCATATTTACTTTTCTATATAATATTGTTTTCCATAGTAAGACACATGCTTTTTGAGGGCAGGCATTTTATTTCTGTCTTTGATTCCCCAGTGCCTAGTAATGTGCTTTATGTATAGTAGGTCAATTGAATTGATTCTAAAAGTTTGGAGAAGTTCTTGATTAATATAATAAATCCCACAAAGGAGAAGGATAAAGTATCAATAACTATCTTCTTATTTCTAAAAAAAAAATCTTTAAAAGAATGGCCTACATGTCTATCAAAGATACACTTGAAAATACAAAAAGGGAACAGGTATGCGTCTTCCTCCCCAGGCAATTCTCTAGTGTTCCACATCTTCATAGCCTACACAATTGATTGAGAAGAATAAAGAACATGAAATCTAGCTATGTTTATTGATTACAAGCTTGATTCAGTAATGCAAAATAAAGGCACTTTTTCTAAGACATGCCTAACAACCATAGAGATCATTTAGTTCAGTTTTCCTCTGATTATCCAGTTTAAGACACAACATAGGAAGACATAATCTCTTCAAAGTTGTTTAGCATTGCCATGGAGGAAGCCTTGTGCAGACTATAATCTATCTATCTATCTATCTATCTATCTATCTATCTATCTATCTATCTATCTATGTCTATCTACTTATCTATCTATCTATCTATCTATCTATCTATCTATCTATCTATCTATCCAAGTAGATAGCAAATGCATATTGCCCAGTTTATGACCTGCCCATTGGGTTAGTTCATTAGTACATATACCTTTGACAGCTACTAAAGATGGACTATGGTTAGGAGAGTAGCCTGGGTTGCATTCAGAAAATCATACAACTCCTTAAATGATCATAAGCTGCATGCAGATGCAAAAATCCATCTTTTCAATAATGATATTATTCCCACTATGCTACACACATGGCTGAGAGTAATGGAACCTTTGAAAAATCAAAACTGTGGGTGACCCAAAGAGCAATACTGAGCATTAAATTACCAACAGATACAGTATATTTTCAGTGATAATGTGCAAGCTAAAAGTAGTGTAAAAGATATTAATGACATGTATGACTGGAAAAAGACATCCATCAATTATGTAGCAAAAGCATAGGATGACAGGCAGCCTTATCTGAATGAAGAACCTCCCATAGTGTCCGATACATAGTAAAGTGCTGAGTAAATACATAGTAAAGAGAGATTCATTGCATTAGTGTTCCAAAAATATTAAAAGTCTCATAAGAAGGCCTACAGCTTGTTAGGAAGATTTTCTATGCAGGATTTTCAGGAAGAAGATAAGGACAAATTGTGGTATGAGAATATACTGGAATATAAGTGCATTCTAAGAAATGACAATTATGTCAGATCCTGAGAAACCTGAGAAGACTTGGATTAATTGAGGCAGAGTGAAATGAGCAGAACCAGAACAATTTACATTACGCCACCAATAATATGAAGAAAAACAACTTTGCAAGATTTTAGAGTCCTGATCAATTCCATGACCAATAATTATTTAAGAATATCGCTGATGAACCATACTTTTCTCCTTTTGACAGAGAGGCAATTAATGAGAAGTGCTGAATGTGGTATATAGTAATAGCCATTATGTTTATTTGTTTTGCTTATCTATAGTTATTGGTCCTAAATGAGGGCTTTTATTTGTGTGGCTAATGAGAGTGGTGTTTTTGTTTTTGTTTTTTTGTTTTTTTTGTTTTTTTAAAAAGATCATTAGTTAAACATTAAAAAAAGACATAAAAGAAAAGCAGAAGGAAGGCCATAAAGGGGCACAGACAAGCAGGCAATTTGGTTACTATCACACTGCACTAATAAAAATAAAAAATAAAAACAAAAAAAACCTGTACATAATAAAAGTTCACATGCAATACAGAAATTCTTTGTTTATTGAAAAGTCACAATTATTGATGTTAGTTAAATTCATAATAAAAAAAAGGAAATTAAAAAGGGAAAAATACAAGGACGAGAATTTCAAAGCATGAGAAATCATGGAAGAATTGTGATCTACCCTGATGCAGGGATTACCCAAATCAGGGAGATCATGGATGCCTCAGTGTATAGTTATGTATTTTATAAATAGCTGGTGAATGAATGGACTTTCAAGGATCAGAAAGCTTGTGATTCCCCACAAGTGTTTCTTTCTCTCTCCCCTGACTCTAAGATACTGGAGCTAGGGAACAGAAGGCACAAAAATTTAGCTTCATGCTATGGGGTTAGTGAGACTAGTAAATTTATTTTGAGCTCTGATTGATTAACCTTGATAGGGTAAAAAAAAAAGCACAGAAAGGGGGAAATTGGAGGTGTTCAAGTCTGGGAATTACCAGATTGAAAGGTGAAATAGCTATGTCTTTTTTAAAAAAAATTATCTCCTAGAGTTTATGGAAGGAGTCCTGTCACATAAGTTGATAAGAATGTTAGTGCTAGGATTCAATAAAAAATTGAGAGGAGTGTGTTCACATGAATCAGTGTGTGTGAAGGAACATCAGGAGCCTGGAACCCTGGTGGTTTGTGTGCGACAATCATTATGTGTTGTGCCAGACAATCAGCATTGAGACTGTTGTTTGCAAGCTCAGTGGGTATGAAGGGCAAGGTGGAAGATCTGTGTTGTATTCTGGGTCCTAGTGTTTCCTCCTTCCCATATTGTACGGCAGAACTGTGATGAAGAGACCAGTCAGATTCAATACTTGAAAACAGATTTGAATGGCAAATAACTGAAAAATACCATAATTATATTAATCATTAATTACATTAATTACAACCTGTACCTATCCAAGAATCCCCTCGACAATATCACCAATAGGTCCTTGTTGTTGTTGTTTGTCCTTCATTCTCGAAGAGGACAATGGCATCAGGAAGATGATGCCATGACTTGCAAGTGAATTGGATTTAAGTAAGGGAAGGCTGTGCAGTCACCAGCCTCACTTTCTCCTCCAGAGTCATCTGGATCCAATGGCCAGATATCCATAAGAATGATTGGAGATGGCCCAGGATGCAGTGGGAGACCTTGGTCTCTTTAAGCTAAGGTCTTTTCAAGTTCTCACTTTAAGTAAGGCAAATCCCATTCAGCAAATGGGCCATCTCCAGTCGTCCTGATGGGTATTTGGTCACTGGACCCAGATGACTGTGGAGGACAAATCGAGGCTGGTGACTTTGCACAGCCCTCCCTCACTCAAATCAAATTCAATTGCAAGCTATGTCATCATCTCCCTGATGTTATGGTACTCTTCAAGAATGAAGGACAAGCCATAACCTGTAAGTAGTTCAAGCTGTCCTATTGGGGACCCAACTGGCCAGTTTCAGTTAGGCCTTCTTTCTCCCCTCCCTTCCCCTCTCCTCCCCTTTCCTCCTCTCCCCTCCTCTCTTTTCCTCTCTCCTCCTACCCTCTCCTCTCTTCTCCTACCCTCTCCTCTCTTCTCCTCTGGGTGTTCTGCCCAAAGGAAGATAAATTGTGATGGCCAAAACCTACCTAGTTAACTTGAGGTTTACTGGCTAGATTTCTTTCTCAAGGACTAAGCCTTAAATTCAGTTCACCTGGGTCTCTTACATTGGACAACATTATGTCCCTGCCCAAGCTCTACTTAATGGTTATTTTGGGGGCCCTCATGGCTCAGAGTGAATGTTAAATAGTAACTGTTTCCCTTTTGGCCAGCAACCTTGAGGGTCTTCCCCTCCCAGTCACATTTTTTTTTATTAAAGGGGCCATCCCTTGACTCACTTCTTAAAGAGGCCTATTCATTGAATGGGCATTGCCCACATGTTATGATACTCCCAGTAGTTGAAGTCACACACAGAGGACACAGGTAGCACACAGGGAGTGCATGTGGCCAAAGTGTACCCATGGTTACAGTAACTCACATCTCTAATGCTGAAGGGCTGACAGTTTTCTCAGGTGAAGTCATTATGCCACTCTCATATAAGTGTCATACCTCAACTCTCCAAGGACATGTCATAGCTATGTCTTTTCTGGTTTGGTGGGCTTTTGAACTTCTCTATGCTTCCATCTTCTGGACTTCAGATCTTCAGGCCCATCTGCTAGGTAAACTCTCCAGTTCCTTCAATCAATCTATCTTTATACGGTCTATTCTTGAGTCATCTCATCGTTCTGGTCCTTCTCTTCTAGACATGTTCCATCTTGCTGATGTCGTTTATAAAAGGTGGCCCAGAACTGAGACTAACATAATCACAGGGCAGGGCAGAGCACAGCAGAGTGATTTCCTCCCTTGTTCAGGAAACACCATCTCTCTTAAGGCAGCCTAAGAACATAGGGTCATAAATATAGAATCCAAAAGGATTTTAGAGATCACCTAGTCCATACTGATCATTTTACACATGGGGAAACTAAGGCCCTAGAGAGGTGAAGTGACACGACCAAGGTCACACCTGTAGGAAGCAGAAGAACCAAAATCTCATTCATTTTGTTTGTTTGCCTGACTATCATGCCTCAGGGTTGATTCATAGTAGCCTTCTAGTCCACTAAAACCCCCCAAACTTTTTCAGACTAACTGCTATCTAACCATACATTCCCCAGGGGTAAAGTTTATTTTCGAAGCTCCAGTGCCTGACTTTACATCGACTGCCTACTAAATTTCATTTCTTTTAAAGTGTGCCATCTATTCTTTCCTCTAAATCACTGAAAGAAATGTTGAACATTATAAGATCAAGTACCCACCCAAAGATTATAAACTTGAAGAGATTTGGGAGAGGGATCCAGAGGACCTGGATTCATCTCTGATGCTTAATGCCTAAGTCACTAACTCTCTCTCTCTCTCTCTCTCTCTCTCTCTCTCTCTCTCTCTCTCTCCCTCTCTCTCTCTCTCTCTCAATTAAAAATAAATGAATTCATAAAATTAAAAAAATAAATAAAATTTTGAAAAAAATAAATTTGCATAGATGTCTTCTGTTTCTTACATCATGACAATTATCCCCAGTATCCTTCTTCTTCCCCTCCCAGAGAACTGTCCCATATAACAAATAGTATTTTTGGAAGAGGGAAAAAACCTCAGCACAATTGATTGATATACTGAATAAGTCAAAAAACCTGTGCAATGTTTAACACCTCCCACCTCCCTATTGGGTAAGTTGAGAGTATCCTCTCATATCTCTTCATCTGAGTCCTGACTGATCTTTACAATTTTTTTTTACACTGAATTTTGTTTTTTGATGTGGTTGTTCATTCCATTTACATCGTTACAGTAATTGTGTATATTGTTTTCCTGGCTCTGCTTACTCCACTCTGTATCAGTTCATGTAGAACTTGCCATACTTCTCTGTTTTCACATACATCATTTCTTACAGCACAGCAACATTCTATTACGTTCAAGCACCACAATTTATTTAGCCATTCTCCAATTGATGGGCATCTGCTTTGTTTCTGATTCTTTGCTATCACAAAAAGTTTTGCTATAAATATTTTGTAGTATATAGGGACATTCTTCTCATCAATGGTTGACTCAAAAAAGCATGGACATTTCCAAATTACTTTCCAAAATTGTACCATTTCACAGGTCCACCAACAATGAATTAGTGTGCCTATCAGTTCACAATCCTTTCAATGTTGACATTTTCCCTTTCTTGGCCTTAATTTCCTCATCCATAAAATGAGGAGATTGGACTTGATAATCTCTGAGGTCCATCCTAGCTCTAGCTCTATGACCCCACAATCTTGTTTGTTATAACTACTACTACTACTAGTTCTTCTTCTTCTTCTTCTTCTACTGCTGCTGCTGCTGCTGCTGCTGCTCCTGCTGCTGCTGCTACTTGTGCAATATAGCAAATTTCTTTCCCTACTTACTCTTCAATCCTGAAAAAGTCCCAGTAGATAACACTGCAACACTTACTCTCTCCTCTCTCCTCTAAACATTCTTGCTAAGTCTCCTTGAAAATAAACAGGCCAATTAAATTATTAAAAGTACTAATTGGGCTATCTGACAGGCATTTAATACCTTTTCTTCTTACTAATCTAAATTAAATCTGAGTGAAAAGACAGTTAATGAGATGAGGGAAAAAATTCCTTCTGACTTGTAATGGAGTGTGCAAATTTGAGTGGGTCAGTTTTGTTTAGGGGATGTTGGCAGAGGCTTTCACATGAGAAAGCATTTCTAGAGTTCTAGATGCTCATTTAAAACAAAGAGTTGCCTGTGGCATTAACAGGTTGAGTGCCTTACCTATGTTCACACAGCTAATTTGCATCAGAGAAAATATGGATCGTATTATCTCAGTAGTGGAAAGGATTTTATCGTTAGTCTAGTGTAATCCTTGATTGGTTGGTTGTTGTCCTTCGTTCTTAAAGAGGATCAAAATGACATCACTATGCTTAAGTCAAGTTTCAATGCATCCAACTGTGGCTGATCAGACCAACACAAGCTCGGAATCCTCTACCACAGGTCAGGCACAAATAGTCCATGTGAACATTTGGGGTGGATACTCTAAATTTGTGCAACCTGGGTTTCCTTTGAACTGTTTCAGTTCTGCTTTGCTCATAGAGCACATCACCTTCTCTGATGTGGGAATGCCATGCTGAGCAGTCCTATGCCAGTGTCTCCCATGTCACACATTCAATTCCAAAGTTCTCAAGAGAGACTTTGAGAGTGCGTCTTCTGACCACCATATGAACACTAGCCCTGTGTGAGTTTTCCACCTTTTTGGCAAGTGGACGTTTTAAATTCAAACAATGTGGCCAGCCCATTGGAGAGGCACTCTCTGAAGCAGAGTTTGAATGCTTGGCTGTTTAGTTCAAGTAAGGTCCTCAGCGTCTGGTATCTTATCCTGCCAGGTCATCTTCAGAATCTTCCTAAGACAATTCAAATGGAAGCAATTCAGTTTCCTTGCATGGTGCTGATAGACTGTCCAGGTTTCACAGGCATACAACAATGAGGTCAGCACAACAGTTCTGCAGACCTTCAGTGTGGTAATCAATCTGATACCTCTTCTCTCTCATGTTTACGTGAGGAGCCTCCCAAATACTGATCTAGCTCTGGCAACATGTGCATCAACCTCATTATCAATGTGTACGTCACTGGAAAGTACACTACCAAGATAAGTGAACTTATCCACAGCATTTAAAATTTCTCCATTTGTTGTAACTGATGGTTCCATGTATGGATGATGTGGTGGTGGCTGATAGAGCACCTGTGTTTTCTTGGTGTTAATTGTTAGGCCCAAATTAGTACAAGCAAAAGAGAAGTGATCCATACTTTGTTGCACCTCAGCTTCAGAGGCTGCATTGAGTGCACAATCATCTGCAAACAGAAAATCATGCACCAACACTTCTTCCACTTTGGTCTTGGCTTGTAGCATTTTCAGGTTGAAGAATTTACCATCAGTGTGGTAGCTGACTTAGATGCTGTGTTCATTCTCAGTGAACATATTTGACAACATGGCTGAAAACATCATTCTAAAAAGCATGGGAGCAAGCACACAGCCTTGTTTCCCTCCATTGGTGACTGGGAAGGCACAAGAGCATTGTCCATTATCTAGAACCCGGGTAAGCAGACCATCATGAAATTGATGTACAATGCTGATGAACTTCTCTAGAAAACCAAATTTTGACATAATTTTCTATATGCCCTCATGACTAACAGTATCAAAGGCCTTGGTCATATCTATAAATGTTGTATACAGACTTCTGTTCTGCTTCTGGCATTTCTTCTGGAGTTGTTGGGCAGCAAACACCATGTTGACTGTTCCTTGGTGCTTTCTGAAGCCACACGCTCTCAGGCAGATGACGATCTTCCAGGTGAAGGACCAGCCTATTAAAGAGGACTCTGGCAAGAATCTTCCAGCAATGACTGAGAGAGATGCCCCTATGATTGCTACAGGACAATCTATTTCCTTTACCTTTATAGAGATGGACAATGGAGGCATCCTTGAACTCCTGGGGGATAATATCCTCTTGCCATATGACCTGTGGAATTTCAGTCAGCTTTTGCATGAGTGATGGACTCCTTACCTTGTAAATCTCAGATGGAATAAAATCAGTACTAGGTGCTTTGCCACAGGAAAGGAGCCTAGTGACATTCAAAACCTCTTCTTCAGTTGCAGCTTCAGGTAGGGAGGGATTGATTTCAACTTGAGGTATATGGTCAATGGCCTCACCATTGATTGATGATGGTCTCTTGAGAACACTACAGAGGTGTTCAGTCCATCTCACTAGGACCATGTTCTTATCACTAATCAATGTGGCTCTGTCAGCACTGAGTAGTTGAAATGCACCATAGGGCATCATAAAAGCCCTTTGGATTATTACCATCAGCATAAAACTGAATTTCATCTGCTTTCTTACTGAGCCAAGAATCCTGCATCTCTCTAAGCTTTGCTTGTACTTTACTTTTGATGGAACTAAATGCTGCCTTCTTAGAGATGGATGAACTATCCTCCTGGTAAACCCTGTGGAGTTCTCGTTTTTCATTTAGCAGTTTCTGAATTTCCCCATCATTTTCATCAAACCAGTCTTGGTGTTTTCATGTGTGCTGATCCAGATGAGCAAATTCAGTGCTATATACCAAATTTCTGAAAGCTTCCCACTCCTTTTCTGCTCCACTGTTGCCAACTGTGTGCTGGCTCAACTTTTCCTCCAAGTTAGCAACAAACTGTTCCCTTTCAGAGAAGAGCTCTAATTTGTTGACATTAATTCTTCTGGTAGTCAAACAGAATCAACTCTATTTTGTTCCCTAACAAGTAGTCATCCAGCCTCCAACTGAAGGCCTCCAGTGATGAAGAGTACATTGTCTTCCAAGGCAGCCTTTTGGGGCAGCTCTTATTTTTAAAAAATTTCTTGTCATATTAAAATAAAATCAAAACTCTCCCAATATGGGATATCCCCAAAGTCCTAGGGCAGTTTTAAGCTTTAATGATTTAAATGTTACTGCAGTTTGAAGCTATTAAAGCTTTAAAAATCTTTAATGTTACATTAATATTTAAATTTTAGCTCAAAAGAAACATGAGATGCACAAATCTAGAGAATCCATCCCAAATGTTCATATGGACTATTTGAGCCCCACCTGTGGTAGAGTATTCCAAGCTCTTATTGGTCTGATTAGCCACAGTCAGACACACTGAAAATTAACTCTAGCATAATGATGTCATTTTGGTCCTCTTTGAGGACAAAAGACAACAACCAAATGATATTTAAATTTACTATCAAAGCTTAAAGATTTTGGGGATACTCTGTATCTTATTCATCTTAGTTCAGTCCTCTGGAATTTTATTGAATAAATCAAATTCTTTTCTGATATGACAATCATCCAATTCTTTGAGGGAACTGCAGATATTTGGACTGAAAAAACAATGAATTGGCAGGGGGGGACCTATGATCCCTATTTTCAATCAATCCATATTATATCATTTTGGTCTCTTAGAGCTCCGGCTTGTCAGCATGCTTTGCAAAATATGGCCTTAGAAATGGGTGTGATACTTCCATGTATCTGGCGAACCTGAGACTTAAATGCAGGTGTCCTGACTCCTGGCCTATTGCTTGGCCACTACTTGTGACTGTCCCATATCTCTCAGAATAGTAAAAGAATGAGACATTTTATAATTACCCAACAAAATGAATGAGTCAGATATCGAACTAATATGTCAGCTTGTGGAATCGTTTTTTTAACTAGCAAAAGTCAAGCTCAGGGGGGATATAAGTGATATGAAGGGGACTTAATTTTAACTTTGCAAAGCGTGTTTAATGACCAAACTCTCTAATCGCCCAATTTCCACTTGTCTCTGACACAAAGTCTTGTGTTTTCAGTTTCCAGTGGGTTGTTCTCTACCAGGCATGACAGTACCTATCCCATAGATCCCTGGTTGTGGAAACAAAGACCCCTTCTGTCTATTTTAGTTCCAATCCCCACACAAACCTCTCAGGTGGCTGCCCTGAAGGACTCTTCAGTTGCTGGTATCTTCTGTTTTGTGAAGCTCTTCTAGGCCTGTTTCTAGCACCACATTAGGTTGTAAGAAGTATTCAAAAGAAGCACTAAGTCACCACCAAACTTACCCTCAAGGTAAGCCAATATACATTAAACAGAATACTTGCATGCTAAACTGCACAGCATTGGCTATACATGATTGGAATTCAGAGAAGGTGCTCATCATTCGTAGGGGTTGGGGGTGGAGTGGGTAAGGGGAGTCAATGAAGTCTTCATTAAAGAATGTGCAGCTTGGATTTGGCCTTGAAGGATGGATGATGTTCCAGGTAGGAATGAGCATACTACACAGTGGAGGGGCAGGCTGGGGAGGGTAAGGAGATTGATTTGTTTTGAGCAGAGGTTTTTGTTACAGGAATCTTGAGAAAAAAAAAAGAAAAGTTGGATGGATAAGATGGGGGCCAAAAAGAAAGCCAGACTGCCCTGATAGCCACGTATAAGAGTTTGCATATCTTTCAGATAGCCATACAATGTCACGGAAGATTTATAAGTTGCCTCAAGAAATGTATATTTTCCCTCACTAGAAGTCTCTGAGTGAAGACTGAATAACGATTTACTGGAAACACTGCAGAGATTCTTGGGTAGGGATCCTGTTGCCCCAAATGGCCTATGAGGTCCTTTCAAACACAAATACTATGACTGTAGTAAATTGGGGATGGGTCCTGAAATCCCAGATCACAGCCAAGTAGACCCAGGAAGGTTTGGATATAGCCATGAAAGCTCACATTCAATAATATCTTGAAATGAGATACCTTCTCAGAAGGGGCACTTAATTTTAAATCTAAAAACCACAGGGGAACAGAGGTAGGACAACCAATCTGCCAGCTCAGCTCTTCGAAACACCAGATATCAAGGGCAGGCAGAAGGAATAAATTATGCCTTTGGGGAGATCCATCCCTTCCTGAATCCTGTCCCGGCAACACCAGTCCTGTTTGACCTGGCCCCTTCTTTATGGAAGCCTCAATCGAACGCTTCTCTTCTGTCCTTCTGTGTAGTTTAGTCTCATTTACCCAAAAAGACTGTGACCTTCTGAGAGACTAGACCCATTTCTTATGCTCCTCTCTACCTCAGTCGGTGCCTAGTGTAGGGCCAAGCACATGTCGTGTACCACATAGCTCAGATTAAAGATTTAGAGCTGGAAGGGATTGTGTTTTAGGTCATTAAGGCCAATGCCCTCATTTTACAGATGAAGAAATCAAGAACTCAAGTGGCTAAGTGATTTGCCCCCAGATCACAAGGATAGCAAGTGTCTGAAGTAGGATTATAGTCAGGTTTTCCTGACTCCCAGTCCAGTTCTCAAAACACTATCCCTCCCTGTCTCCCTTGAATTGAGATTTGTATCAAGGCCTTTGCTCTGAAATCTAAGATATTAGAAAACTATTCTATTTTAGCCCAAGTTCCACTGCTTCCTAGATGTATGACCTTGAACAAATTGTCTCCCCAGTTTGGGCTTCAGTCTTCTTATCTGTAAAATTGGGAGTAAGGCTTGCTTCATAATGCAATACATTATAAACAAGGAAGTATGTATAAGAAGCAATGTAAAAGGCATCATTGAAGCATGAAGAAAAAAGAATAGAGAGGCATAATGACTGGGCAGCTCACAAACTCCTTTTGCATCTTCTCCAAGTCAAGAGACCCTGAGGAAGGTCCTCAGCACATTGGGTGGACCGCCTGTGGCAAACTTACAGGATGACCTGGGCAAGAGTCCCACAGGCATGGAAGGAAGGCCTTGCAAACTGCATGGGGAATACTCACATCAATGAAGACACTAGTCCATCTGAGCAATAACTATGCTGGTCCCCTCAGTGTTACTTTGGAGATTAAATGACAATGGAGGTGAAAAATGATTTGTAACAATGAATTGTTAATATTTATGTTAATATGAAGTTGTTTTTTTTTCTTTAGATATAATTTAGTTGGTTTAGGGAATTTCAGTGAGAAAACTCTCCCTACCAATGAAGATCTGAACTTGTGTTGCAACTGATAGTCCTAGGGAATCACAAGAAGCACCTAATGGTTAGCGACCTGCCCAGGGTCACACAGTCATATGCCAAGGGCATGACTTGAAGCCAGGCCTTCCTGACTTATAGGACTTCTCTCTATCTACTATACCAGGCTGCTCCTAATAGCAAGCACTAGTTTCTTTACTTGAGCCAAGGTAGTTTATGATCCCACAGCTTCTTCCTGCAAGAGAGACTTCTTCCTTTTTAGTTTAAACAGTGTGACTCCTTGTGCTCTTTCCTTTGAAAGGGACTTCAGAAATAGAACCATTTTTACAGAAAAAGCTCAACTGCCCGTGAATGGATGATACTACAGCATCTTTTTTAAGCTTTTAAATTCTGTCTGGTCAGAGGTCAGAGCTGGTAGAGGAAGAGAGGGAAACCTATACTCTTAAAGAAGCCAGAAGCTTCTTTAAGGAATAAATTTTTAAAAGCTCACGTTTTATAGTACTTAAAGGCTACGAGGATTTATCCTAGTCCTAGAATGTCGATTATTTGAGTTTTACTGCTTCCGTTCTTACCTTTCATTATCTATCCTCAGACTATGTTTTCAATAATAGGATTCAAGGCTGGAAGAAACCCTAAACACCATCTAGTCCAGCGGTGTCAAACCTACTAGTTTAGGTAGCACTTGGGCGTATTGCTGATCAAATGTGGTCTGGGCCTAGTGTTTGACACCTTTGAATTATAGGCCAATCCCCTCATTTTACAAACAAGGACACTGAGGTCATCAAGAGGAGAAGTAACCTATCTGAGGAATTAAGTACCAGAGTCAAGATTTCAACATGGGTTTTGTAGCTCAAAATCCACTATAGCATCCTCCCTTATTTCACATCCCCAGTAGAAAGGAGGCAAAAGAAGAGAAAGGGGTGGAAATTAAATGTGAGTCAGTAAATTTGGGAGCACCTCTGTGGGTGTCTGGGTGCTGAAAGAGGCCAAAGTGAGACTTTGTGAAAATGGTATCTCCATGCTCCCCCCCTGGGAAATGAGGAAGAGGAAGGGAATAAGCTTTTATATACTATGTTCTCTATCTTATACACTATGTGCTGAGTGCTTTACAAATATAACCCCATTTGGTCTTCACAAGAACCTTAGAAGTTAAACCTCATTTACAGTTGAGTAAACTGAGGTTTGTTGTTCAGCCATTCAGTCATGTCCATCTTTTCATGACCCCATGGACCATAGCACACCAGGCCTTCTATCCTCCTCTATATCTCATAGTCTATCCAAGTTCACATTTGTTGTTTCTATGATACTATCTATCCATCTCATCCTCTGCCATCTCCTTTTCCTTTTGTCTTCAATCCTTCCCAACATTAGGGTCTTTTCCAATGAGTCCTGTCTTCTCACTATGTGGCCAACATATTTAAGCTTCAACTTCAGTATTCGACTTTCCATTGAAAAGCCTGAATTAATTTTTTTCAAGTATTGACTGATTTGATCTCCTTGCTGTGCAAGGGACTCAAAAGTCTTCTCTAGCATTACAATTCAAAAGCATCAATTCTGTGGCACTCAGCTTTCTTCGTAGTCCAGCTCTCACAGCCATATGTTACTACAGGAAAAATCACAGTTTTAACTATATGGACCTTTGTCAGCAAGGTGATGTCTTTGCTCTAAAGAGCAAAAGGTGCCCAGATTTGCCATAGCTTTCCTTCCAAGGAGCAAGTGTCTTTTAATTTCATGGCTGCAGTTGCCATCTACAGTGATCTTTGAGCCCAAGAATATAAAATCTGACTCTGCTTCTATTTCTTCTCCTTCTATTTGCCAGAAAATGATGGGAACAGTTGCCAAGATCTTAGTTGTTTTTTTTTATGTTTAGCTCCAAGCCAGCTTTTATACTCTTCTTTTACCTTCATCAAGAGGTTTCTTTATTCCTCTTCACTTTTGGTCATCAGAGTGGTACCAACTTCATAACCGAGGCTTAGAAAGTTTAAATGACTTGCTATAGCTACTAAGTGTTTGAGGCTAGATTTGAACTCAGATCTTTCTGACTCTAGGCTCAGTGCTTTAACTACTGTACCACCTACTCTGAGAGGCATCAAATGGACCATGAAATTACAAATATTGAGATTACTGTACATAGGTGGCTTCCTGCAAGCCTCCAATAATAGCTTAATTAGCAATGTCAAGCTGCATGGGGAAGGGAGCCAGTCCAGTGTGCCTTACTTTTCAGTCAGTAGGACCAAGGCTATTCAGAATGCATGTCTATAAATCACTTGACAATACTAAGGCTTAGGATGATTTCACCACTATCTAACATGTTCTTGCTTTTTTAAAAATAAGGATACTTCTTCCAGCTATGGAAACCCTGAAATACATCTCTATTTAAAAGAGCCATGAAACACAGTGGAGCTTAGAGAATTGGGAAAATTTTTATAAAGAACCAAATACTGTTACAGAACTGGAAGGATTGTGAGAGATTTTTTTCCAGTTCAATTTTTCATTTTATAGATGAGGAAACTGAGATCTAGGAGGGAATGACAAGACTGACTCAAGGTCACGTAGGGAACAAAAGCAGAGCCAGAAATAGAACCTAGATTAAAAACCAGTTTAAAAGAACCAAGTAACATAGTGAGGCTTGGGGACCCAGGAAAAGATGATGGAGAACCATAGGCCCTTAGGGCTGAAAGGGCCCTTACAGATCACTGAATCCAATCCCCTCACTTTGCAGATGAAGAAACTGAGGCCCTGGCATGGAAAGGAACTTGCTCTGTGTTAAACAGTGAATTGGAAAGAGGTGAGTATAAATGAAAAAAGAAATAGCCTGGGGCCAAAGCCTGGCCCAAGTTATTGAACCCAGCTAGAGCATCCCTGAGTGCAGCTAATCCCATACATTTATGTAATGGTTCAGTTTGCAAAGTGGGTTTTGCATCCATTATCTCATCTGATTTTTAGAACTCCTCTATGGGCCCAATAGGACAGGTGTTATTGTAATACATCCTTTTTTTTAATCAGATGAAGAAACCAAGATTAAGCAAGTGGCAAAACCAGGAGTCACACCCAGGTTTGACACCTGATCTAGAGTGGTCCTCAAGCAAGAGACATATTATCTATGGATGGCTTATATTTGAAATCTTTTCAGCTTGCTAGGAACCTGCCAAAACTTGTACCCTGGGGGCGGAGCCAAGATGGTGGCTGGAAAGCAGGGACTAGCGTGAGCTCCCCGCCAAGTCCCTCCAAAAACCTATAAAAAATGGCTCTGAACCAATTCTAGAACTGCAGAACCCACAAAATAGCAGAGGGAAGCAGGGCTCCAGCCCAGGACATCCTGGATGGTTGCTGGGTGAGGTCTATTGTGCATGGAGCTGGGAGCGGAGCGGAGCAGGGCCCAGCATGGGCCACGCGGACCAACTAGACCAGGAGCTGGGCGGAGTGGGCCCTAGCACCCTGAATCAGTGAGCTGTGGCAGTTGCAAAACTTCTTGACCCACAAACACCAAAGACAACAGAGAAGATTAGTGGGAAAATCTGCTGGGGGCAGGGTGATAGAGTTCGCAGTTCAGCCACCGCTCTAGGGGCAGTGGAGGTGGGGCAGCTACAGAACTACAGCTGTAGTTGCTTCTGGCCCCAGGCCCACCTGGTGGGAGGAATTGAGTGGTGGATCAGAGCAGGAGTGCAGAGCCAGCTTAAGATCTGAGTCGTCTGGATTGGGGGTTCTTGGGGAAGGAGGAGTGCTGATGTGGCAGAGCTGGCTGTAATAGCTCTGAAAACAACAGCGCATCCCCTCAAGCTTGGAACAAAGTACTCTTTACAAGCAGTCACACCCCAACAAAAAACTCAAGGGTCAAGTAAGTTGGCTGGGAACATGGCCAGGCAGCGAAAATGCACCCAGATTCAGTCGCAGACTTTGGAATCTTTCTTTGATGACAAAGAAGACCAAAACATACAGCCTAAAGAAGTCAACAAAGTCAAAGAGCCCACAACAAAAGCCTCCAAGAAGAACATGAACTGGTCCCAGGCCATGGAAGAGCTCAAAAAGGATTTGGAAAAGCAAGTTAGAGAAGTAGAGGAAAAATTGGGAAGAGAAATGAGAAGGATGTGAGAAAACCATGAAAAACAAGTCAATGACTTGCTAAAGGAGACCCAAAAAAATACTGAAAAATACACTGAAGAAAACAACACCTTAAAAAACAGACTAACTCAAATGGCAAAAGAGCTCCAAAAAGCCAATGAGGAGAAGAATACCTTGAAAGGCAGAATTAGCCAAATGGAAAAGGAGGTCCAAAAGACCACTGAAGAAAATACTACCTTAAAAATTAGATTGGAGCAAGTGGAAGCTAGTGACTTTATGAGAAATAAAGATATTATAAAACAGAACTAAAGGAATGAAAAAGTGGAAGACAATGTCAAATATTTCATTAGAAAAACCACCAACCTGGAAAATAGATCCAGGAGAGATAATTTAAAAGTTATTGGACTACCTCAAAGCCATGATCAAAAAAAGAGCCTAGATGTCATCTTTCAAGAAATTATCAAGGAGAACTGCCTTGATATTCTAGAGCTACAGGGCAAAATAGAAATTGAAAGAATCCACTGATCACCTCCTCAAATAGATCCCAAAAAGAAATCTCCTAGGAATATTGTCACCAAATTCCAGAGCTCCCAGATCAAGGAGAAAATACTGCAAGCAGCCAGAAAGAAACAATTTGAGTTTTGTGGAAAAACAATCAGAATAACCAAAGATCTAGCAGCTTCTATATTAAGAGATCGAAGGGCTTGGAATATGATATTCTGGAGGTCAATGGAGCTAGGATTTAAACCAAGAATCACCTACCCAGCAAAACTGAGTATCATGCTCCAAGGCAAAATATGGATTTTCAATAAAATAGAGGACTTTCAAGCTTTCTCAGTGAAAAGACCAGAGCTGAATAGAAAATTTGACTTTCAAACACAAGAATCAAGAGAAGAAAAGGTAATCAAGAAAAAGAAATTGCAAGGGACTTACTAATGTTGAACTGTTTTGTTTACATTCCTACATGGAAAGATGATGTGTATGATTCATGAGGCCTCAGTATTAGGGTAGCAGAAGGGAATATGCATATATATATATATATATATATATATATATATATATATATATATGTATGTATGTATATATATATATATATATATATATATGTGTGTGTGTGTGTGTGTGTGTGTGTATGTATGCATATATGTGTATATATATATATAGAGAGAGAGAGAGAGAGAGAGAGAAAGAGGGGGGGGCACAGGGTGAGTTGAATATGAAGGGATGATATCTAAAAGAAATAAAATCAAATTAAGGGATCAGAGAGGAATATATTGAGAGAGGGAGAAAGGGAGAGATAGAATGGGGTAAATTATCTCTTATAAAAGTGGCAAGAAAAAGCAGTTCTGTAGGAAGAGAAGAGAAGGCAGGTGAGGGGGAATGAGTGAATCTTGCTCTCATCAGATTTGACCTGAGGAGGGAATACCATACACACTCAATTGGGTATCTTACCCCACAGGAAAGAAGGAGGAAGAAGATAAAAAAGGGGGAATGATAGAAAGGAGGAGGTAATAAAAAACAAACACTTTCAAAAAGGGACAGGATCAAGGGAAAAAATTGGATAAAGGGGGATAGGTTAGGAAGGAGCAAAATATGGTTAGTCTTTCACAACATGAGTTTTGTGGAAGGGTTTTACATAATGATATGCATGTGGCCTATGTTGAATTGCTTGACTTCTTAGGGAGGGTCGGTGGAAAGGGAAAAGGGGAGAGAATTTGGAACTCAAAGTTTTAAAAACAGATGTTCAAAAACAAAAAAAAAAGTTTTTGCATGCAGCTAGAAAATAAGATACACAGGCAATGGGGCGTAGAAATTTATCTTGCCCTACAAGAAAGGAAGGGAAAAGGGGATGGGAGGGGAGTGGGGTGACAGAAGGGAGGGCTGACTGGGGAGTGGGGCAACCAGAATATACACCATCTTGGAGTGGGGGGGGACGGTAGAAATGGGGAGAAAATTCGTAATTCAGAATATTGTGAAAATCAATGCTGAAAACTAAAAATATTAAATAAATTAAATAAATAAATAACCTTGTACCCTTCTGGCATAACCTACAAAATTTCAGGTCAACACATACTCCAATGAAACATTGGAGAACTTTGGTGGAGGAATAATGATCATAATGATACATTAAATAAGACCTATGCCAAGCAGAATTCTGAACTGATAGAATATAAGATCCTTGAGAGCAGGGGCTGTTTCATTTCTGTCTTTGAATCCTTAGTATCCAGCAAAGAGTAAGTGCTAAATAAATGTTGATTGGTATACAACCTTGAGAACATTCTTTGCTGTATAACATTCTATGATCTAAAGCTTTCCCTCCTTTCACAAAGCCTTCCTGAGAACCTCTAGTCCATAGTGATTTCTTCCCTTCCCTTCCCCAATCATTTCTGTATCCAAAGGAACTCATTAACCTGGAGAACACATTATAAGACCATGGGAAAGTCAGTTGAACTCAGTGAACCTCATCTATAAAATGGTGATGATAATTCTTACACAACCTACCTCTTTGGATTTTTTTTAGGAAAGTATTTTTTTTAATTTAAAGTACTGTCTAGATAAATGCTAGAAATGTGAGTGGTGTTTACTACTAGATGCAGTAAAGTGCCCAGAGTGGTAGACTTGAAGTGTAACCTATTTGAGCATATAAACGATTTTTATCATCATCATTATCGTTGCTAGTATTTTTTTTTTTGCCTTTGTAACTCCAACACTTAGTATAGTGCCCAGCACATGGTATACTCTTAATAAAATCTCATTAATTGAACAAGTTAAGAAGATCTGGGTTCATATCCTGCTCTAACTAGATGTTCCACCTTAAACAAGTAATTTTACAGGGTAAAAATGTCCAGGGTTGACAGTTACAGCAGGTCTTTTCTTCTGAAATCCAAGCCATTTAAAGTGGATGAGGATCTGGGAGCCAAGATGGTGGAGTAAGCAGTAAATCACCATAACTCTCCCATATACAACTCCATACAACCATAAAATAGTACCCTAAAAGAAATCCTGAAACAGCAAAACCAACAAAAGGATGCGGTGAATCTATCTTTTAGGGCAAGAAACTTGAAAGATCATCAGTAAAGGTCTGTCTCATTTAGGCAAAAGGGCAGTGCAGGACATAAAGCATTCCAGCAAGCCAACAGAAAACCAGTGGGATATCCTGATCAGTAGATCAGGCAAATGTCAATACCAGGACTGCACCACCCCCTTCCACATGCCTCAGCAGAGCCAGGGGAATGGGCATACTCTAAGTCTTGAGAACTGCCACCTGCTTCGGCATAGCCCTGGGGCAAACAGGAAGCCACCTATGCAGGTGCACCATACTAGCCTCAACACCTGCCAGACACCAGCAATGACACCCTGGCTCAGCACCAGGTAAGCTACCACCTTACAGCCTCCAGCAGCATCAGCTACCCCCCATGCTACACCCTCAACACAGCACCAGACATGAGGGTCCCCCATGAGCCTCAGGGCAGCAGCAGTGCAGGTAAACAGCTAGGGCCTGCAGCCTCTGACACAAGAAGCCTGAGACAGTGTCACTTATACCCTGGGAGCAGAGTTCAAATTTAAAAGGAAAGGAAAGGGCCAAGAAAGATGAGTGAAAACCAACAAAAAAGAAGCTGACCATAGAAAATTATAGTGGTGACAGGAAAGATAAGACACAAACTCAGAAGAGGACAATAATGTCAAGACACCTATGGGCAAAACCCCAAACAAAAATAGGAAGTGCTCTCAAGCCCAGAAAGAACTCATGGAAGAGCTCAAAAGGAGCTTAAAAATCATATGAGAGAGGTAGAAGAAAAATTGGGGAAAGAAATGAGACTAATGCAAGAGAATTATGAAAAAAGAGTCAACAACTTGGAAAAAGAAAACAACTGCTTAAAAAGTAGAATTGGCCAAATGGAAAAGGAGATACAAAAATCTGATGAAGAAAATATCTCCTTAAAAAGTCCAATTGGACAAATGGAAAAGGAAGTACAAAAGCTAACTGAGGAAAACAACTCCTTAAAGTTAGAATTCAGCAAGTGGAAGCTAATAACTCTATGAGACAGCAAGAATCAATCAAATAAATTCAAAAGAATGAAAAAATAAAATAAAATATAAACTACCTCATTGGAAAAAACAACTGATCTGGAAAATAGATCCAGAAAAGACGATGTCAGTATCATTGGACTGCCTGAAAGCCATAATCAAAAAGAGGACCTGGATGGCATCTTTCAAGAAATTATCATGGAAAACCACCCTGATATCCTGGAACCAGAAGGCAAAATAGGTATTGAAAAAATCCACTGATAACCTCAGAAAAAATATCCCCAAATAAAAACTCCAAGGAACATTATAGTCAAATTTCAGAACTATTGGGTCAAGGAAAAAATACTGCAAGTGGACAGAAAAAAAAACCAATTCAAATATGAGGAAGCTACAATCAGGATTACACGAGACTTAATAGCTGCAACATTAAAAGATCAGAGGTCACAGAACGTGATATTCTGGAAGGCAAAGGAGCTAGGACTAGAACCAAGAGTCATCCCAATCTGGGGTAGCTAGGTGGAGTCAGGAGGACCTAAGTGCAAATACGGCCTCAGACACTTGACATACTTACTAGCTATGTGACCTTGGAAACAAAACAAAACAAAAAGAATTATCCCAATCAGGCAAAATTAAGCATAATACTTCAAGGGGGAAAAATAGTCATTCAATGAAATAGAAAGATTTAAGTTTTCATAAGGAGAAGACCAGAATTGAACAACAAAAAAATGATCGTCAACATCAAGACCCAAGAGAAGCCTAAAAAGGGAAAAGAGAAAAAGAAAACACAAGGGATTCAATGGAGTTGAAGTGTTTATATCTTCACATGGGAAGATGATACTAGTACAGCTAGAGGAAATATACATAGGCAGAGGGCATGGGTATAAGGTGAATTTGAGGGAATGACAAAAATTAAGGGAGGAGAAAGAAGAGTACACTGAGTGCAGAAGGAAGGGAGAGGTAAAATGGGGTAAATTATTTCACACAGATACATAAAAAACCTATTACAGTGGAAGGAAAGCTGGGAGGGGTGGACAACAAGCATCATTTGAATCTTATTCTCATCAGCATTGGTTCAAAGAGGCAATAATATACACAATCAGTTGAATATTGAAATTTATCTTACTGGACAGGAAAGTAGGAGGGAGGAGATTAAGTAAGAGTTGGGAGACTGACAGAAGACAGGGCAGACTGGAGGAGGTGGTAGACAGAAGCAAAATACTGTCTAGGAAGGGGTGAAAGGAGAGTGAGGACAAACAGGAGGAAAACTAGGATGGAGGGAAATACACAGTAATTATAATTGTGAATGTGAATGTGATGAACTCTCCCATAAAATGGAAGCAGATAGCAGAATGGATCAAAAAACAGAATCCTACAATGTGTTGTCTACAAGAAACACACTTGAAGCAGATCAACACATACAGAGTAAAGGAAAGGGGCCGAAGCAGAATCTATTATGCTTCAACTGAAGTAAAAAAAAAAAAAGCAGGGATAGCAATCCTGATCTCAGACAAAGCAAATGCAAAAATAGACCTAATTAAGAGTGATAAGGAAAGATATACTACATCTTGCTAAAAGGTACCATAGACAATAAAGTAATATCAATACTTTATGGAGAAAGGAAGAATTCATGACAAAATAAGAGAGGGAGAACATTATGAAATGTAAAATAGATAATTTTGATTATATTAAATTAAAAAGATTTTGCACAAACAAAACCAATGCAACAAAGATTAGAAGGAAGACAGAAATCTGGGAAACAATTTTTACAGCAAGTGACTCTGATAAAAGTCTCATTTCTCAAATGTATAGAAAACCAAGTCAAGTTTATAAGAATACAAGCCATCCCTCAATTGATAAATGGTCCAAGGGTATGAACATGCAGTTTTCAGAAAAGAAGTCAAAGCTGTGTATAAGCATATGAAGAAGTGCTCTAAATAACTTTTGATTAGAGAAATGCAAATAAAAGCAACTCTGAAGTACTACCTCACATCTATCGGATTGGCTAATATCATAAAAAAAAGGAAATGATAAATGTTGGAGAAGATGTGGGACAATTGGGATAATAATGCAGTTGGTGGAGATGTGAACTGATCCAACCATTCTGCAGAACAATTTGGAACTATGCCCAAAGGGCTATAAAACTCTGCATACTCTTTGATCCAGCAATACCACTACTAGGTCTGTATCCCAAAAAGATCATAAAAAAGGGAAAAGGACCTACATGTGCAAAAATATTAGTAGCAGCCCTTTTCATGGTGGCAAAATGTTGGAAATTAAGGGGATGCCCATCAGTTGGGGAATGGCTGAACAAGCTGTGGTATATGGATGTAAAGGAGTACTATTGTGCAATAAAAAATAATGAACAAGTATATTTCAGAAAAAAACCTGGAAAGATTTGTATGAACTGATGCAAGGTAAAATGAGCAGAACCAGGAAAACTTTGTAAACAGTATCAACAACATTGTATGATGATCAACTATGAATGACTCAGCTATTCTCAGCAATACAATGATCCAAGACAAATACAAAGAATTCATAAAGGAGAAAATATTATCCACATTCAGATAAAGAACTGATGGACTCTGAATGCAGATCAAAGCATACTTTTTTCATTTACTTTATTCTTTTTTGTATTTTTTTCCTTTTGATGTTTCTTCTTTCATAACTGTGACTAATATGGAAATAGCTTTACATGATAGCATATGTATAACCTATATCAAATTACCTACCATTATTTTAGGAAGAGGGGAGGGAAGGAAGAAGGGAGAAAAATTTGGAACTCAAAATTTTGTAAAAATGTATGCTAAAAATTGTCTTGAAGTGTAACTGGGAAAAAATAAAATGCTAGAGTAGGAAAAAAAAAGAAAATAACAGCATACAGTTGGACCAAAAATAAATGATGTATAATGCCCATCTCCCACCCTCAAAATAAAGTAGATGAGGAGTACAAAGACCTGGCCTCTAGGCCTGGGTCTTAGGCTAGGGCTACAGATCTCACACCTGAGGTTTCCTGAACTTCATTATTCTGATTTTACTCCCAGTTCATTGGGGGCTCAGCTACTTCCTTTTGAAGCCAAGGAACCAGCAGGAGGCTAGCTTCTTTGTGTATTCTAGCCTGATTTCCTCTGAGGCAATCATAAAGTCGTGTGTTAGAGGAATCTCCTTTAATGGCACCAGGGCTTCTGATATCTTTTTTTGAAGCAAAATATCAGAGTTCAGAGCCTGCTCAACTCAAGCCCAACATTCATATTTGCTTCTGGACTTCCCAGGGCACTGACAACAGGGCCAATGAAATGATTTGGGAAGTGTGAGAGGGGTGTGTGTGTGAAAGGAACTCATCATAGTTATTCAATGAAACAACAATCAGATAGTTAACTAGAAAAAAAATCTCTTGTAACACATTGTCTCTCAGTAACACTGACAAGAAAAGAAAGCAGAATAGTAAAGGAGAAGTTTTAATTGAATGATTATGTTGTTCCAAGAACCAGTGCTGTGCATAGACCTGTTGTAAGATCTCTGATTACAGCAATGGGAAGAGATGCTTGAGAGACTTGCATCTCAGCATTAGAAAAAAAAATCACAACAGTAGGTTTAGGGAGGCTGTTGAAGTAGGGAAAAATGGTTTCTTTGTGTCACATAAAAAATAATGAAAACCATTGGTGGCCTTTTCCTACCTTTGCAAATCATGCAGGATGAGCAGGAAAAACACTTCCCAGATATTTATGAGGTATCTACTATGAGACTTTTTAAAAGTCCATCTCCTGACTCTGGGCAATTTTCCTGGCTATCTGCCATGCCCGAAATTCATTCCTTCCTTATCTCAGCCTCCTGGCTTCCCTGGCCTTCTTCAAGTTCCACTTTCGACTGGAAGTTTTCCTGATTTCCCTTAATGCTAGTGTCTTCCTTTACTGAGTTTCTCCAATTTTCTTGTATATAGTTTTTATTTCATGGTTGTTTCCATGTTGTCTCCCCCCATTAGATTGCGAGCTCCTGGTGAAGAGAGGGAGAAACCCTCTGAAGCCCTCTCAAATTCCCCTCCTAGCAACTAAAATATCTGCCTCAGGATTGGTCTAGGAGAAGGGAAGCATCTTACCAGCCCAGCAGGAAAGGTGTGTTTCACTGGAGTGGGAGGGGAGAGAGGTCCAAGAGCAGCAGCAGCCAGCCTCATAGCAGGGGGCCTGCAGCAAGGCTTCAAGCCTGGGGCAATCCACCAGTGAGGGCCCACCCTCCTGCAAACCCCCTAGGCAAGTGACCAGTCTGTGCCACACAGCAAAACCCCATCCCAGGGACCCCATTCCCAGCACAAGCCACCAGGGAGGCCTTGATCCCATTGCTGACCAGTAATGAATCCCTGTGCCAGAGATGGCCAACAGTGAGACACTCTTTCCATAGCAACAGGGCCCCACCCCTGGGGCAGGCCGGCAGCTAAACCCCACACCCAAGGGATGCCAACAGGGAAGCCCCACCTCACAGTACAAGCCAGAAGGGTAACCTACTGTCCAGTGAAAGCAAGCAGCTAAGCCCTGAAGCCCAGTTAAAAACCAGCAGTAAGACCTGAGCCCCAGCACAAAAAGCTTGGGACAGTGCAGGACCAGAGCCCAACTCTCACGTAAAAACACCAAGTCACAAAAAAGGCAGAAAAAAATGAGCAAAAAGCAAAAACAAAAAAGACCTTTGCTATAGAAAGTTACTACAGTGACAAGGATCAAGGCACATACGTAGAAGAGGACAATGGTGTCAAAATGGCTACATGTGAAGCTTCAAAAAAATGTAATTTGGTTTTAGGCTCAAAAAGAATTTCTGGAAGAGCTTAAAAAGGATTTTACAAAACAAATTAGAGAAATAGAAGAAAAATTGGGAAAAGAAATAGGAGTAATGTGAGAGAATCATGAAAAAAGAGCCAATAACATGGAAAAAGATAATAAAAAATTTGTTAAGGAAAATAATTCCTTAAAAAATAGAATTGGCCAAGTGGAAAACAGGAGTACAAAAGCTCATTGAAGAAAATAATTCCTTAAAAATTAGAATTGAACAAGTGGAAGCTAATGACTCAATGAAATATCAAGACACAGTAAAACAAAAGTAAAAAAATAAATAGAAGAAAATGTGAAATTTCTCATTTAAAAAATAACTGATCTAGAAAATAGAGCTGGGAGAGATAATATAAGAATTATTGGACTACCTGAAAGCCATGATTGAAAACAAAAAGCCTGGACAATATTTTTCAAAAAATTGTCAAGGGGCTTGGAGTATGATATACTGGAATGCAAAGGAGTTAGGATTACAACCAAGAACCACCTACCTAGAAAAATGGAATATAATCTTTTAGGGGGGAAAATGAATATTTAACAAAATAGAGGACTTTCAAGCATTCCTAATTAAAAGACCAGATCTGAAAAAAATATTTGACCTCCAAATACAAGACTCAAGGGAAACATAAAAAGGTAAAAAAGAAACAACAAAGAGAAAATATAAGAAATCCAATAAGGTTAAAATGTTTATATTTCCATATGGCAAGATGATCTTTGTAATTCTTAAGAATTTTATTACTTTAAGAGCAATTAGAAGGAGTATATATGGAGAGAGGGTGTGGATGTAAGGTGACTTTGATGGGATGATACTCCCCCCCCCCAAAAAAAAAATAAAGGGATGAGAAAGAAAATTGCGCTGGAGGAAAAAAGGATGGAGGAGATTGAAAAAGGTAAACTATCCCACATAAAAGAGGCATGAAAGAGATATTATAATGGAGGGGAAGATGGGTAATGGGCAAAGCTTAAAGCTTACCCTCATCAAAATTGGCTCAAAGAGGGAATAACATACATACTCAGTTGGATACGGAAATCTATCCTGCCCTATGATGAAATAAAAAGGGACAGGGATAATAGAAGAGGGAGAGGGAACTGATAAAAGGGTGAGTAGATTGGGGAACGCAGTGATCAGAAGTAAAATATTTGTGGGTAGGGAAAGCATGGTGGGTAAAAGAGAGGGGGCAATAAACAAGCAAAAAGATATCATGGGGGGAATACAAAGTTATCATAACTATAAATGTGAATGGAATGAACTCACCCATAAAATGGAAGTGGATAGCAGAATAGATTAAAAACCAGAATCCTAATATATTGTTTGCAAGAAACACATCTGAAGCAGAGAGTTACGCACAGGGTAAAGGTAAGGAGCTGGAGCAGAATTTATTGTGCTTCAGCTGAAGCAGAGAAAGCAGGGGTAACAATTGTGATCTCAGACAAATCAAAGGCAAAAAAATGAACCTAATTAAAAGAGATAAGGAAGGAGACCATATCTTGTTGAGAGGTTCCATAGGCAATGAAGTCATATCCTTACTAAACATATATGCACCAAATGGTATAGCATCTAAATTTTTGAAAAAGTTGAATGAGCTATAGGAGGAAACAGATAATAAAACTATACTAGTGGGAGACCTCAACTTTCCTCTTTCAGAAATAGATAAATCAAAAGAAAAAAATAAGCAAAAAAAGAAGTTAAGGAGGTGAATAAAATTCTGGAAAAGTTAGATATGATAGATCTCTGAAGAAAATTGAATGGGAATAGAAAGGAATTGTACCTTTTTCTCACCAGTACCTAGTACCTACACAAAAACTGACCATGTATTAGCACATAAAAACCTCACAACCAAATGCAGAAAAGCAGAAATAGTAAACACATCCTTTTCAAATCACAATGCAATAATAATTACATTCAATAATGGAAAATAAAAAGAGAGATTAAAAATTTAATTGGAAATTGAATAAGCTAATCTTAAAAAACAAGTGCGTAAAAGAACAAAGCATTGAAACAATCAATAATTTCATTAAAGAAGATAATAACAGTGAGAAAACATACCAAAATTTAAGGCATGTGGCCAAAGTGGTACTTAGAAGAAAATGTATATCTCTAATTGCTACATCAATAAAAAAGAGGAAAAGTAGATTAATGAATTGGGCACACAACTAAAAAATACTAGAAAAAGAACAAATTAAAAATCCACAATTGAACACCAAATTGGATATCTTGAAAATGAAAGGAGAGATTAATAAAATTGAAAGTAAGAAAACCACTGAAGTAATAAATAAAACTAGAAAGTGGTTTTATGAAAAAGTCAATAAAATAGATAAACCATTGGTTAATTTGATTTAAAAAAAAGAAAGACAAAAACCAAATTACTAGTATCAAAAATGAAAGGGGTGAATTCATTACCAATGAAGAGAAAATTAAAACAACTGTTAGGACCTGTTTTGTGAATTACATACAAATACATTAAACAATCTAAGTGAAATGGATGAATATCTACAAAAAATATGAATTACTCAGATTAACAGAAGAAGAAATAAAATACATAAATAATCTAATCTTAGAAAAAAAAAATGAACAGGCCATCAATGAACTTCCTAAGAAAAAAATCCCAGGACAAGATGGATTCATGAAATTCTACCAAATATTTAAAGAACAATTAATTCCAGTACTATATAAACTATTTGGAAAAACAGGCAAAGAAAGAATCCTACCAAATTCCTTTTACCTCACAAATGTGGTGACAATAATTAAACCAGGAAAAGCCAAAACAGAGAAATAAAATTATAGACCAATGTCCCTAATGAATATTGATGCAAAAATTTTAAATAAAATACTAGCAAAGAGAATACAGCAATATATCACAAGGATCATACATTATGCCCACTTTACTGTACTAGAAAAGTTATAGCAATAAGAGAAGTAAAAGAAATTAAAGGGATTAGAATAGGCAATGAAGAAACAAAACTATCACTCTTTGCAGAATGATACGATGTTATGCTTAGAATCAACTAAAAACTACTTGAAATTATTGACAATTTTAGCAAAGTTGCAAGATACAAAATAAAGCCACATAAATCACTACCATTTCTATATATTACCAACAAAGTCCAACAGCAAGAGATAGAAAGAGAAATTTCATTTAAAATAACTATAGACAATATAAAATACTTGGGAATCTCTCTGCCAAGACAAGCCTAAGAACTACATGAACAAAACTATAGAACACTGTTCACACAAATAAAGTCAGATCTAAACAATGGAAAAATATTAATTGCTCATGCGTAGACCTAGCCAATATAATAAAAATGACAATTCTAAATGAATTAATCTATTTATTCAGTGCCATACCAAACTATCAAAAAATATTTCATAGAGCTAGAAAAAATAATAACAAAATTCACCTGGAAGAACAAAAACTCAAGGATATCAAGGGAATCAATAAAAAAGAAATGTGAAAGAAGGTGGAAAGAAGGAGCTGTACCAAATCTAAAAATGTATTATAAAGTGATAATTATCAAACAATCTGGTACTGGCTAAGACATAGAGTGGTTTATCTGTGGAATAGATTAGATACAAATTACACTGTAGTAAATGACCTTAGTAATCTAGTATATGATAAACCCAAAGATCCAAGCTTTTGGAACAAAAACTCATTATTTAACAAAAACTACTGGGAAAAACAACGTGTCAGAAACTAGGTGCAGATCAACATCTCTCACCGTATGCCAAGCTAAGGTCAATATGGGTATATGATTTACACATAAAGGGTGATACCATAAGCAAATTAAGAAAGCATGGAATAGTTTATCTGTCAGATTTATGGATAAGGGAAGAACTTAGGCCTAAAGAAGAGATAGAGAGCACTACAAAAAGTAAAATAGATAATTTTGATTATATAAAATTAAAAAGTTTTTTTTTATTAACTAAACCAATGCGACCAAAATTATAAGGAAGGCAGACAACTGGGAAAATATTTTTGCAACAAGTATCTGATAAAGACCTCATTTCTCAAATATATAGAGAGTAAAATTTGTAGAAAATATGAGTCATTCCCCAACTGATAAATGGCCAAAGGATATGAACAGGCAGTTTTCAGATGAAGAAATCAAAGCTATCTGTAGTCATATAAAAATGCTCTAAATCATAATTGATTAGAGAAATGCAAATTAAAGCAACTCTGAGGTACCACCTCATACCTATCAGATTACTTAATATGACAAAAAAGGAAAATATTGGATGTTGGAGGGGATGTGGGAAAACTGGGACACTAATGCACTGTTAGTGGAGTTGTGAAGTGATCCAACCATTTTGGAGAGCAACTTGGAACCATGCCCAATGGGCTATAAAACTGTCCTTTGATCCAGCAATACCACTGCTAAGTCTATATCCCAAAGACATACAAAAAAGGGGAAAGGACCTATTTGTATAAAAACATTTGTAGCAGCTCTTTTATAGTGGCTAAGAATTAGAAATTGATAGGATGTGCATCAATTGGGGAATGACTAAACAAGCTGTGGAATATGATTGTAATGGAACACTATCGTGCTATAAAAAATGAGGAGACAATGGATTTCAGAAAAGCCTGGAAAGACTTACATGAACTGATACTGAGCGAAGTGAGAAGAACCGGGAGAACATTGTACACAGCAACAGCAACATTATGTGATGATCAACTATAAATGACTTCTCAGCAACACAATGATCCCAGACAATCCCAAAGGACTAATGATGAAGCATACTATTAGCCTCCAGAGAAAGAACTGATTTTGTTTGAAGATAGACTGAAACATGTTATTTTTCACTTTCTTTCATTTTTCTATTTGAGTCTTCTACAAAATTGCTAATATGGAAATGTTTTAAATTTTTAAAAAAGGAATGGTTAAATAAAATATGGTATGTTGAAGTTAAAAAAAAAAGAGGACCAAAATGACATCACTATGTTGAAGTCAAGGCACAGTGTGTCCAACTGTGGCTGATCAGACAAATATGAACTGGGAATATTCTACCACAGGTTGGGAACAAATAGTCCACATGAACATTTGGGGTGAAAATGTCTCTAAATCCCATTTCTTTTGAGCTACTGAGATTTTGCTTCACTCATAGAGTACAGCACCTTCTTTGATGCCAGTACACCATACTGGGCAATCCTTTGCCAGTGTCTCCCATATCACGCAATCAATTCCAAGTTCTTCAGAAAGACTTTGAAAGTGTCCTTGTGATGCTTATAGCAGAGTGGAGAGGCAATGGACTTGGAGTTAGGAAGACCTGGGTTGAAATTCTGCCTCATATAATTTACTAGCTGTGTGATCTTTGGCAAATTCACTTCTGTCTGCCTTGTCCTTTGATTGGAACACTGGCTAATTGGTAATTCCCTGCCTGTGACCTCTGGAATATAGAACCAATCAGATCTACCAGAGTGGGACTCCTTCCCTCCCTATGAAATACCCGCATGTATGTTGGGTACCAGGAACTGGATGAAACATGAACTCAGGATTCTCAGAAAGAACTTGGTGTAATCAAGTGCCAAGACCTAGAAAGAACCTCTTGAAAACTCATTATGAAATGCCTGAAATGCCCTTGGGGCATCCTGACATATCTTTTACATTTCTAGGTACCTAATACATACTTGAATTAAAGCTCAATATCTTAAAGGTCTCTTTCTCTCTACTTTCCTTCCTTCCTTGTCTCCACCACCTGCTCACCCCACTGTGTTCTAATGAAAAAAAAAATTACATCTTTAGATACATATTCCTCTGTGTTAAGACATTCTCTCTCTAGGACTGTCCCCTGAAAATGAAAGTGCCCCCAAGAATTTGGAATTATGCTAAGAAAGGAACTAACATATACCCAAGGAGCACAAAAATAGGTTCCAAGGAAACCAAAAATAGGTTCCATATATACCAAAATATTTATAGCAGCACTTTTTGTACTATCAAAGAACTAGAAAACAAATAGATGTCCATGGATTGGAAAATGGATAGACAATAGGTAGTTTGTGAATGTAATGTAATATTACCATAGAGTAAGAAATGATGACTATGAAGACTATAAGGAGGCATTAAAAGGCATATAAATTGACACAAAGCAAAGTAAATAGAAACACAGAAACAGTAAACAGGACAACAACAACAATATAAAAAAACATGAAAAACAATAGTAATAACTAACACACACAATTTGATTTGTCTCTCACAATTACCCTATGAGGTAGGTGTTATTATTACCTCCATTTAACACGTGAGGAAATGGAGGCACAGAGAGGTTAAGTGACTTGCCCAGGGTCACACAGCTAGTAAATGCCCAAGATGGGATGTCAACTCATGAGTCAACACTCTATCCACTGCACTACCTGGCTCTCTAGAAAATAACAATAACAACAAAAATAAACAAAGTGAAGTGAAACTAAACACCATGTAGTAATAATGATTGTTCAGCCTTTAAGATAAAAGGAGAAATTGTGCCTCCCTGCTGACTTTGCAGAAATGGAGGATTACGGGCATGAAACAATTGCATATACTGTCAATCTGTTCATGGGTTGAATAGTTTTAACTGCCTTCCTCCCCACTCCCTTTTTATTTCCTCTTAATCTTTTGTTGTAAAGGGTGGCTTTCTGTGGTTGAAAGGGATATACTGGAAATGAAGGTGACAGAAAAACAAAAGACATCAACAAAAATGACAATTAAAGGCACTGTTCATTTTAACGTGGAAAATGTGAGTAATGGCTTAATTGGAAAATTAAAGCAAAAAAAGAAAGAAGGAAAAGGTGCCAAGAGAAGTTGGACATTATGTCCTTCCCACTTTAGTAAGATTTAGATCATCAGTTCGCTTGTCTTCAGTGACAATCAGCTCTAGGCTATGCAGAGAGAATGTAAGACATTCCATTAGTCAGGTCTGGTCCTTGTTCCATTTGCTCCCTTGCCCATCATTTCCAGACACATATCACAAAACAAGATTAGGGGTTGGTCTCATTTGGCTGGAGAGTGAAGTGCTTAGGGAGAACAATGAGAGAGAAGATTAGAAAGACCGGGCTAAATCATGGTGCCTGGCTTTGACACTTACTGGTGATGTGACCATCGGCAAGTCATTTTCTCTCTGTGCCTTGGTTTTCTCATCTGGATAATAGAGGGGTTGGAGTGGTCCCTTCCACTAATGTTCTAAGATGATTCAATGATCATGGAGGGTCTTAAAGGGTCCAGCTAGAAAATTTGGGGTTGATTATAATTGTAAAATTGTCCCTACTTAAAATTCAGACAAATCTCATTCCTGAAAAGCACAAAGCATAGCTTGGCTCTAAATCCTCCTAGTAAGCCCTAGGAGTGGAATCCTGGGTTTGTGACCTAGCTGTGATTTTATGTTCCAGCTTCTAAAATGATGTAGTGGTGGTGGTGGTAGTAGTAGTAGTAGTAAGAAGAGTTGGAGTAGTAGTAGTAGAAGTAGTAGTTGTTGTAGTAGTTATAGTGGTAGTAGTAGTAGAAGTGGTAGTGGTAGTGGTAGTAGTAGTAGTAGTAGTACTAGTAGTAGTAGAAGAATAAGTAGTAGTTGTTGTAGTAGTTGTAGCAGTAGTAGTAATAGTAGTAGTAGTAGTGGTAGTGGTGGTAGTAGTAGTGGTAGTGGTAGTGGTAGTAGTAGTAGTAGAAATAGTAGTTGTTGTGGTAGGTGTAGCAGTTGTAGTAGCAGCAGCAGTGTCAGCAGTGACATCTGGGATTTCTATCACACTTTTAGAGTCAACAGTGCTTTATACACAGGGAATCCCAAGAGTCTTAGTGCAGTTTTAAACTTTTAAAGCTTAAGCTACTAAAAATTAAAACTGCTCTAAGACCTTCGGGTTATGTTATATATTAACTATTTTTGAACTTTGCAGCAATCCCGTGAGGTCAGTACTGTAGATATCATCGTCCTCACTTTACAGATGAAAAAACAGAAGTTTGGGGAGGTGGTATGCATAAAATAAAATTCCTTAAATGTGACTGGCCCATGTCGCACAACTTGTACATGTCTGAGGCAGGATTTGAAACCTGATTCCAAGTGCAGTATCCTACCCAGGATGCCATTTCGTCCCTACGGCCACCTCCTCTTCTGTACGCACCTGGGCCGTCTCCAGTCGTCCTGACCTACATCTGGCCACTGGACCCAGCTGTCTCTGGAGCTGAAAGGGAGGCTGGTGACCTTGCACAGCTCTCCCTCACTTAAATGTAATTCACTTGCATGTCATGGCATCACCTCCCTGATGTCCTGGTCCCCTTCAAGAAGGAAGGACAAACAGTAACAGTGACTTCTGAATGCAACACTGGCTTCCAGAGGTAAGCTCCAATTCTTCCTTCCTCCCATCCATTTGCGGACAGGGGTGGGGGGCAGGTACGGGGAGAAAGAAGCCCCAGAGTATTGTACTCCATGAATCATTTTCTGCTCTACAGGACACAGAGCCAGAAGATTCTTGAGCATGTAGTCTATCACAGATGATTCAGACACCATTTATTCATCCATTCATTCATTTATTTATGAAGCCCCCACTATTTGTATAGAACCCTGGATCTGGAGTCAGAGGACCTCAGTTTCATCCCCAGTTTTGTCACTTCCTTCCTGTGTAACTTTGTGAAAGCCTTTTAGCATCTCTGGGCCTTAGTTTCTGCATATGCAAAATGAGAAGGTTGGACTAGAAATTAATCTTTGCAGTGTCATGGACCCCTATTAACAATCTACCCTTTCTCAGAATAATTTTTTAAATGCATAAAATAAAGTACATAGGATTACAAAGGAAACCAATTACATTGAAATACTGTTGTCAAAATAGTAAAATGCAAATTCACAGACTCTATGAGAGTTGAGAGTTGAGTCCATTGATCCAACTTTAAGAAACCCTGGACAATATTTCTAAGGTCTCTTCTAGCTATTAATCTTTGACCTTCTTTGCCAGGATCTGTGCTAACTTTGACTACACTCATTAGTCATGAGGAAAACTTGGGCCATGTGCTTCACCTCCTCCAAGCTCCTGCCTTCCTCTCCCCTCCCCTTCACACCTCTCCATACAAACCCCTGTTCTCTCCTTCTCCACGTGAACATCACTCCATCTTTGTCCTCCTCCCACCCACCCATTACCCATCCCTGTCCTCCTCCCACCCACAGATCAACCCATTCCCGTTCTCACCCACCAAACACCATCACCACCGCCTCCTAACTCATTGACACAGACCAGCTCAACTCTCTGGTGGTGGGGAATGAGTGGGAAGAAATAGCAGTTCTTATAAATCCTAAAGACATTTCTGCTGATGCCCCCCCACACACACCTTCCCCTGCCCCCACACAGACAGGGAACATTTTATGTGAACAAGTCCTGCTTGGCCGGTGACATTTTATTTCCTCAAATATTTTCTAAACTGCTTCTCTGGGTGGTGTATGATCCTTGGGGTTATGCACACAAGCAAGAAAATGTGGGCAGGAAGCAGAACTGTTTGAGGCCAAGGTCGACAGCCCGGCTGCTATGGGCTCCTGCGAGCCCAGCCTAGGCAGCCCCAAGTCTCCTCATCTCTGCTGCCAGCCGCAGCCCTCTCTCGTTCAGAGCCATCGGGCCCCAAGTAGCATGCAGCTCACTCAAGTTCAGAGCTCTTTTCAAATTCAGCAGCAGAGCTGCCAAAGTAAACTATTATTCACCAGGGAAGCCTGCTCTGAGAAAGAAATAGAGAGGAGAGATAGAGGGAGAGAGAGAGAGAGAGAGAGAGAGAGAGAGAGAGAGAGAGAGAGAGAGAGAGAGAGAGAGAGAGATGCAGAGACAGAGAGAGAGACAGAGACAGAGAGGGAGAGAGGGAGAGAGAGACAGAGAGAGAGACAGAGAGAGGCAGAGAAACAAAGACAGACAGAGAGGGAGGGAGGGAGGGGAGGGAGACAGAGACAGAGACAGAGAAAGACAGACAGAGAGAGAAACAAAGACAGAAAGAGACAGAGACAGGGAGGGGTGGAGGGGGGGAAGAGAGAGAGAGAGCGAGAAAGAGAGAGAGAGGGAGAGAGGGAGAGAGGAGGGAGAGGGAAGGGAAGGGGGTAGAAGGGGAGAGGGGAGGGGAGGGAAGGGGAGAGGAGGAGGGGAGAAAAAGACAGACAGACAGAGACAGAGAGAACAAACAAGTTTGCCTTCTAAGACTGACATCCCAGATTCCTATTAGGCTCCAGCCAACCCAGGATGCAACCAAAGGAGAGGAATATTCATTTGATGGTGGAATATGTGCCTAGGGAAATGATTGAGTAAAAAAGCCAATCAGCCAAGATTAAGGGTTAATGGGTTTCCTTTTGCCTGTTTCTGTTAACTCTCACATTGATACTAAAATATTTCTCTTGCCTGAAAAGTAAAACTGCAGCAGAGGACAAATAAGAATAGCTTATTACAAGTTTAGGTTATAAGGCCCAGGGTGCATGCATGTGTGTGTGTGTGTGTGTGTGTGTGTGTGTGTGTGTGTGTGTTGGGAGAGATGTCAGTAAATGATCAAATTTTGTTTATAATCCTGGTTTCATTTAAATGACAATATGCCTCAAACTCAGGCAACCTTACAAATAGGCTAGTGAATCCTTGCTCTTCCTCTTTCCTGTCCCTTCTCCCCCCTTTCCCACCCAAGAAATCACAGGTTTTCTACTACTTAGATGGAAAAAAGTTTTTGTCCAGTATGTGTGAGCAGAAAAGTATGCCTTGGATTTACAGTTAGAAGACCTCGGTTTGAACTCCAGTTTTTTTTTTATGTAAAACCTGTATATGACCTTGGGAAAATCCAGTGGTGGGATTCAGCTGGTTTGCACCAGTTTGGTAGAACCAGTGCCTAATTTTAGGTTGTTAGTGGTGGCAGACCCCATCAGTAGTGGGGGTGGCGCCTCAGCCCAGTTCTGTGGAGAACTGGTTGTTAATTCATTTGAATCCCACAACTGGGCAAATCCTCTTTGGGCTCAGTTTCCTCTTAGGCACAATGAAGCAACCAGACTACAGGGTGTTCCTAAAGTCTGAACACATAGGCAAAAATGCATATTTTCAAGAAATAAAATGAATGAAATTTTCAACCACAATTTATTTAATTGGAATATTAACAAATAACATCTTCAATATGATTTCCATCATTTGTGATGCAAAAGTTGATGCACTTTGCTAGATTCATGTGAACTCGATGCAATAACTCCACATTGCTGTCAGTTTTAGCACATTCACTCTTGATGCATTCGATCAAGTGTGCTGCATCTGTGATTTCGTTGAGTACACCTTCTCCTTTAGCATACTCCAGAAAAAGAAGTCAAGAGGGCTAAGTTCTGTTAATATTCCAAATATTTTAAAATATGCATTTTTGCCTATGTGTCCAGGCTTTAGGGACACCCTTCCCCCTTTCCCATTTTCCCCGCCTCAGTCAAGTCACTTTGCGTGTCTGGGCCTCAGCTTCCCTATCTGAAAAATGAGGGGGTTGGGCCTTCAGTGCTCCTTCCCATTGTAAAGATATCCAAGATGGCTTTCAGCTCAAAATGGCTCCTGCCTTCAAACCAGAACATTAACTGTACCATGTCAATATAAATCGTCATTGACAAAGTTCTAATAAATTCATCCCTGGAAGGAATCAATCTAGATACAGTCATGTCCTAGACTGGACTGGTTCAGACAGGCCACCTGAGAGAAAACTCTTATATTGGTCTGCTCTTAGTGAAAAGAGAAGAAGCTTCTGTGTCTTATTGTGACAGTCATTGGGAGCAATCAGTTTAGAAGGAATTTCCTTCTTGTTAATGTACAAAAATCTAGGTGTACAACTTTTGCAGAAGAAAGCGGAGAAGGCTAACCAATTCCCAAAAGACCCCATAGCCTCCCTGTTTGAAGGGAGGAAGGAAGGAGAGGTGCTATTAAAAAATAGAGAAGGCTTCATTAATAGTGGTGGCTGACTTTTAGATAGTGTTTTAAGGCCTCTAAGGCCCCGTACACACATCCATTTTCTCATCTGATCCTCATGGCAGCCTTCTGAGAGGCAGGTATTACACAACATTATAACCCTCCCTTGACTAATGAGGAAGTCAAAGGTCAGAGACCCCGTGGTTTGCCTATGGTCACATCGCTATTATCAGAGGCAAGATTCAAACCCACGTATGCCCTGACTCTAAGTAGAGTTCTCTTTCGACCACACCTCACTCGGTGAAGACAAAGCAATTATTTCCTTCCAAGCAAAAGAGAAACATGATATAAGCTTTGTGGGGTTGGGAACCCACCTTTAAAAATAACAATGTCTTGCATTAACATAAACCTTTTTGCTCTTCAAATTATTTTGTGTGTGTGTGTGTGTGTGTGTGTGACAAGGACATTGTGATAACAATAATATTAATTAATAATAACAACAGCTGGTATTTGCATAGTACTTTGAGGTTTACACAGCTTTATATGTGTTTTATTAACTCTTTAGAGCTGCAAAACAATCCTAATAGGTAGATATTTTCCCCATTTTATAGACCAAGAGACTCAGGCTGGGAGTGATTTAGTGACTTGCCTGTGGTAACACAGCTAGTGTCTGAGGCTGGATTTAAACTCCAGTATTCCTGACTCCAAATCTAGCATCCTAGTGGCATCACTGTGCCGATCATTCGCCAATTGTTACCCTTACAACATCCCTGTGATGCAGTATTATGATATTACTTTTTTTTTCAGGATAGGGAAAGTAAGACCCAGAGAGGCTTCATTTACTCAAGCTTAATAAAACAAGATAATATTTGTAAAGTGCTTTGAAAACCTTAGAGCACTGTATAAATCCAGGGGTGTTACAAGAGAGCCAACTGTTAAATTTTCAATGTGAGCATTTATACCTCAGAAATTGGCAAATTCTACAAGTCAGAACTCGAATTCTTTTGTTGTTGATTGTCTCAACTTGAGAAGGGGATGAGGGAAATGTTAATAATTCAGGTTGCTCTTAAAAATATATTGTATATGCTCCCTCCCAAAGAGCTGGTTGTTAAACATTTATCAGCACACCCCTAATGTTAGCTATCAACTATCAAAGATTTACGAAATTATTTGTTCTGTTCTTCCCATTAGACCACATAGCCAGTGGTAGCAATCAATAAACTCTGGAATATTGGGGTCAGAGGGGCAGAAAGGCCTTTACAACCACGTAATATTTGAAGATAAAGTGAACGAGAAGACATTAACCAAGTACAGAAGCTCAGGAAAGCCAGGGTAGACGGTGAAGGACAAGAGGAGCTGACATCAACGTAAGCCTCAGATTCTCCTGTTTTTGTCTCTTCTGGCCACCCCTTTCCTTGTACCCTTTGGGATATGAAATCTGAAACAAAGCTATCAAGAGCAGCTGGATTGTTTCAAATCCCTTCACTGTTTATTTATTCTTGTTTTAATTCACTGCCCAGAGTGTTGGAAACAGAAAATAAAAGCTGTGGAATCTGGAGTTTGAGTGCCACTGAGCACAGCTTTCACAGTGTGCCCTAATTACCAGAGCGGCCCCAGTACATCAGGGCATGTGCAAACTCATGGAAGACTGCGTACTCGCTCCCCATGCTCCCCAGGCAGATGCTGGAGATGAAGGACACACTGATAGCCACACAGAGGGCCTTCTGAGGATCGCATTTCCAATATACCCATTTCAGGACATGCTATTTCAGTGTGGCTAAAAAGCAATCAGGTTTCCAGAGCTCTCATGTGCATAGGACGTGCATGGGTCCATAATTTCATTACTGCCACTGTTTGTGCCCTTCATTGATGAGGATTTCAGCAGCTCAGAATCTAGTAATTTTTTTCTGAGTTGCCATAACTGGAAAAAAAATTCATCTGTGGTGGCTAATCTTTGTGGACGAGCATCTATATCTAGCTGTGAGCTGGTCCTTATAGGATAAGAAGAGCTCTTTTCCTTCCCTTCCCTTGAAGTTTTTTTTCTAATTTGATTAAGATTTTCCAGAAATCTACCTCCTTTGACATAGATTTCCAGAGCCCAAGGTCCTACAAAAGCAACACTTAAGTGCCTATTAGATATGAGGCATTAGATGGTCCACTAGATGGAAGAAAATGTAAATCGTGTAAACCCCTGAAGAGCTTTGTTGTTGTTCAGTCTTATCCAACGTTCAGTGACTCCATTTGAGGTTTTCTTGGCAAAGACATTAGAGAGGTGTGCCATTTCCTTCTCCAGCTTTTTTTACAGATGAGGAAACTGAGGCACACAGGGTTAACTGATTTGCCCAGGGTCATACAACTAGTAAGTGTCTGAGGCTCAATTTGAACTTGGGAAGATAAGTCTTCCCTACTCCAGGCCCAGCTCTCTAACCACTGTGCCACCTAGCTGTCCAAAGAGCTTACATTGACTCTATCAGAGGGATATAGTTCCACAGATAAGTAAGCACCCAATGATTGGAGGAGGGGAAGGGAAGAAAACTAACAAATTTGGGAATAAGCTTAGACTTTATGTAGAAGGTGATACTTGAGTTGAGACTTCAGGTAGCAGTTGAAGACATTCTCAGCAAGCCTATGCAAAGAAATAAAGGTGGAATATGAAATGTCAAGTTCAGGGGACAGCAGGTACTATTTTATCTGGAATGTGTAGTATTTGAAGAGGGAGTTATAAGTCTAGAAATATAGGCTAGAGCCAAGCTGTCATAAAGACAGAGGACAGAAAACAAATTTCTAAACATTCTTGGTGTCCTTAACCTTAAAAAGGTGAAGATATTGCCAACTGTCACATTAAAAGAAGATCATACTGACTGACTAATCATTAGGCCACATGTTTTGAATTATTTTCTCAGACAGGAATGGGTCCCACCCTGTTACATTTACAAAGTTTTCCAGGTCGGGGGCAAATTATTTCTGGGAGAGAAATGAAGCCATCTCACTATGGAATTCTGTCTGGAATCCAGGTCTCTTTGATATTATGAGACAACAAACATTTAAGCACCTTTGAGCTCCAAATCTATGATCCCAGTATCTAGTATGTACAGATCACTCCACTCAGCCCTGGAGGAGATACAGAGCTAATGAAACATGGCAAACACCCTCAGGGGAGAAAAGGGATATTTATAGTAGGGAGAATAGAATACACAAAGATGGTAAATATCAAGTTGGGAGAACACGGAGCATGCTTGGATTGGGGAGAGGGATTGCAGAGAGCCCAATTGCAGAGTGCAGAGCTGAGGCCATGGATAGTCATGGCAGAGTATACTTGGCCATTTTGATTTTTACTTAAGAAGCAATAGGGATCCACTGAAAATGTCTTGATCAGAGGAATGACATGATCAGATCTCCGAATAAGAGAAGTTATTTGGGGAGTGCTACTAGAATCAGATTAGATGAGGAAGGGAATAGAGATGGAAAGACCTTTAACAAGGCTGGGGCAACAACCCAGGAAGATATGAACAAGGGCCTGTATTAGGGTAGTGACTGTGGAAATAGAGGAGAGGAAATCAAGGTAAGGGGTGCTGTGGATATGGGATTAGCAAGCTGTGGAAGCTGATCAGATACGAGATGAGAAGTGAAGGAGAGGGAATGTTAAAAATAACCCCAAAGGTTATTACATAGAGGAGGAGGGGAAGGGGAGCACCAAAGAAAGGAACAGAAAAATCAGATGAAGGTGCAGGTTTAGAGCTTAGTTATGGACGTGAAGACATAGATAGTGGCAAATGCCATGCAGATGTCACAAAGCTGGAAGGGAAAGCCAAACGATAGATGATGAAGAACAGACTCAAAAAGGTTTCGACAGGCTGAAATAATGGGCCAAATCTAATAAGATGACATTTGATAAAGATAAGTGTAAAAAATCAATTTTACAAGTACAAGATGGGGGAGAGAACAGTTTGTGTTTGGTGAAAAAAGAATCTCAAGGCTCAAGGAGTCAGGAATGTGTGACATGGTAACCAGAAAAGCTAATGAGATCTTGGGCTGCATTATGAGAGGCGTCATGTCCAGAACATGAGAAGTAATGATCCTGATGCGTTTTGTCCTGTGGAGATCACATCTGGAATATCATGTTCAGTTCTTGTTGCCACATTTTAAGGACTTTGACAAGAAAGAGAGCCTCCAGAGGTGGGCAACCAGGACAGTTAGGGGACTGGGATTCCTGCCACTATTTTAGGAACTGGGAATATTTAGCCTGGAGGGGAGATTTAAGGGGGATGTGCTAATTGTCTTCGAGGGCTTAAAGGGATATCATTTGGAAAAGGGATGAGATTTATTCTGCTTGGCCCTAAAGAGCTAAACTAGGAGTGAAGGGAAGAAGTTATCAAGGGGAAGATATTGGCTTAAGTATAAGAAAACACTTCTTTACAATTATATCTCAAGACAGAATGACTTGCCTTAGGAATTAGCAGGCATCTTTACATTAGGGGTCTTCCGGTGGAAGTTAAGAGGCTTATGTTTTGGGGATGTTTTAGAGGGTTTTCTGTGTTGGACTGGATGGCCTCTGAGATCTACTCCAATTTTGAGATTCTTAAATTTTATGTTGAGTTTGGAGTGCCAGTGTGACACACAGGTGGAGATGTACTGCAGGCAGGTAGAATTTTGAGTCTGGAGCTCAGGAGATACGATAGAAGCTGCAAGGAGGGGATATGTCCATATTTAGAGGACAGCTAACGAAGTCATGACATTGAATGATATTTTTAAGGGAGAGAATGAAGAATGGAAAGGACAACTCCTTGGGACCCACCAAAATGAAGGGGATTGGGAATCAGCGAAGAAGTCAGAGGAATTGTAGCTAAAGAGGTAGAATTAGAAACAGGAGCATGACATTCGAAAGCCAAAGGAGAAAAGGGCCCATAGAAGAGATGGATAGTCAATAGCTGTCACATACTTAGAGAAGTCAAGAAATGAATAAATGAATGAAAAAAATTATTAAATGATTGCCACATTGCAGGTATTATTATAGACATTGGAGATTTTTTAAAAAAGTGAAATATTCCTTTCCGTCAAGGAGCTCACATCCTAATAGGGGAAGATGCTACATATGGGAATGAAACTGAAATATGATCACTGGACATCTTAATTGGGACATCATTGTGACCTTTGATAGAACAGTTACAACAGTTACTGCTCTTGTGCCTGAGTGAACCAATCACAGGTGAAAATTCTCACTACAAATAGGCCGATTTTCTAATCCCTTATGTGGGTTGAGAATAGACATAGGATTGAAAGGTTATGGATTTAGATTTGGAAGAGATGTGAGAGATAGTCTATATTCTTAAGCTTTTATAGGGTGTCGGTGTGTTGCCCATGTATGTAGGTGTGACCAAGTGGTTCAAAGGGAGGTATGAAGATGAGGGAAGGATGAAGGAAGATGAGGCGTCCTGACTCCAGGCCTGAGGCCCTATCTGCTGTACCACCTAGCAACTGTTACTATAGTCCAAAAAGCTACTCTGGAGGAAAAAGGCCCTGATTTTTGCTTATATAACCTTGGGGGGGGATTTTTTTTTTCATGCATCATTGTCCATTTTGAAATAACTAGCTCAAAGTTGTAAAATATAATTCTACAAGTCTAAAGAAGTTTGGAGGTTGATAGCACATCTCAGAAGAATCAGTTCAAACTTTTAAAAAGTAAAAAAATGCTGTGTAAGTTTTTTTTTAATACTCATTGCGATCACTTTGACTCAAGTGCCATAATTTTTCTACACATGTAAATAAGGTTAATTAATTTTATCCCCATTGGGTGATTTAAATTGTAAAACAATCAAATTACTTTTTAGGTAATATATTTGAGCCCAAATCAAATAAAATTTCAAGTCATTATAACTTAGAAAAAGAAGCTGGTTTGAATATGTGATTTAGATCCGTTAAAAGTCTTCTCAACTTTAAATAGTGATAATAGAAATCAGAAAAGCTTGAGAGCTGTTAGGATTAATTAAGGGTGAATACATTTGGGAAAAGGAAATTATAGTGTCATAATTTCTAAATGCAAATGAGGTCAAAAAGTTTAAGAGAATGTGCATGTATATAAACACAGGCTTAATAAAGGAAGAATGACTCATTACAAGGATTTATAAGTACCATACTTCTTTCCTAAGTAGCCATAAATTGATAAATAACCTGTTGTCAGTAAATTAAGTACCATTATGGATTTTGTAAGCTCTAACTTAGAGGTCTAAAGCCTGCTCAAGTTTCGTTTTTAAAGATTTTGAGTGTTCAGGCCTGTATGTATTTTGATGACTACTCTCTAACCCCACGTGCTTCTTCTTCTTCTTCTTTTAAAATTTCAATGCATGTGATAGGCAGAGCCTTGCTATAAGCAGGTTCTGCCTACATCACTGCTGTGATATCAGCATGTAGCTGTTCACAGAGGTCTTCCTTTTTCCTTCCTCTCTTTTTGTCCAGGAGGGAAAGAAGCCTCGAGAGTTTCCCCATTAACACTGGGAAGGGCTCACTCTCAACTCTCCTCTTGTGACATACTTTCAAGAGGTGAATTAATCTTCATATCACAGGGACTTAAATTCTCTGACTACCTGTTTGTCCATTTCTGGGTATGCTCTAGCTTTTCTGTATTTTCCTCTAAATTGTGGTGCATAGACTTTTTCGGAAGAGAAAGACACAAGTGAGATGGATGGCAAGAACAGGCATGGGGAAGTGATGGGAGAAGCAGGCAGTCCTGAACAAAGACAGACCTTTGCTAAAGTATTCCGTTCTCAAATCACTGAGTTACTTCACTACTAGAACTCTAAGTTTGGATGGCCTTGAGTTCCCATGCTACCTTGTGGGAAGTGAAAGTGCTTGGTACTCAAATGGGAATGTGGCTGACCCTAGTTTCATTACTTTTATATCAATTTCTGTCCCTATTAAATGTTTACAGTCTCAATGTTGATCTTTACTTTAGTCTGGAAATTAGGTGAGCAAATGAAAACCTAGGCCAGAGGTGGGGAACCCTGAGACCTCGAGACCACATGTGGCCCTCTAGGTCCTCAACTGTGGCCCTTTGACTGAATCCAAACTTCACAGGACTATTTGTTCTGTGGCTACATGTGGCCTTGAAGCCCCATGTTTCCCACCCTTGACCCAGACCTCAGCTTACTTTAGCAGTTCCAGTTTGGGATCTGGGGAGGGAACAATGAGCTAGTGAGGTAAATCGTCATAAAATTCATCTGTGATCTGAAGCCTAGACAGGACAGGTCCACAAAAGTTTAGGGAGAAACATACAGCTATAAGCATATAGCCTACAAAGGCAGAACCTGGGGAAAAATTCCAAGAAAAGATCCTCCTTGTGATATTTTCTGAAGGGTCTGAGAAAGACAGAATGATAGAGTGGATAGAGAACTGGCTTTTGAGTCAGAAAGGCTTGGGTTCAGATCTTCCTTTAGACACTTATTAGCCATTTATCACTTTACTTCTCTGTGACAGTTTTGTCATCTGTCAAATGAAAGGATTGGATAAAATGTCCTCCCAGCTCTAAAGCTATCACCCTTTAAGTCTGGTATCTTTCAACAGATTTTGAACTTTATTTTTTAGAGCAAGATGAGGTTCTTCCATACCATTTTCTGGTCCTATAACTAGGGCTGGAGATTATGGAATGAAAGGGACCAGTCTTGTAGCCAGCATTACCTAATAGAAAGAACTCCAACATGGAGTCAGGTCTAAGCCTAGTCTCTGCCACCAGTGATGGTTGTTCACATTGTCTAGTGCTGTAAGGCTTACATATAACCTTAAAGACGATACCTCCCAACATGGTTGGGTGTGCAAGTTGCACTATGCTTATTTTATAGATACAGATACTGAGGCTCAAAGAAATGGACTGACTTGCCCTCACTCTCCTGTAGCTAGGAAGTGTGAAAACCAAGACTGGCATACATGCCTTTAGACTCTAAATCCAGTTCCTTTTTCCATTAACCTCTGCGGCCCATCACTGTTGTGGTTTGTTTTATTAACCTTACAGAATGAGTATGAGGATTGTGAGGGAAGATATGGTTAAGGATATTATTTCTTTCTTTTAACTAAATGGGAAAGAGAAATGAGAGGAGGAGAAGGGATTAAAAATTGAAAATTGTGATTAATTAAATGATTGTGAACTTAATTTGGGGAGGGTGGGGTCGGTTTGGTGATAGAAAAATCATTAAAATACAGATAGCAAGTAACTAGAAAAAAAATGGTATAATGGAAAAGGCCCTGGACTTAGAGTCAGGAAGCCTGGGCTCACCTCAGACACTTACTAGCTGTGTGATCCTGACCAAGTCATCTCACTCGGTTTCCTCAATTTTCAAAAGAGGAGGTCATAGTCAATGGCCTCTATGATTCCTTCCAATTCTAAGTCTATGAAGACCCTATGAAGTATATGTTATAATAATTTTAAAGGACAGTAAAGATCCAGGGCAAGAATATGAATATGCTTTGAAATGTCAATCACTGGGGTGGAGCCAAGATGGCAGCTGGTAAGCAGGGACTAGAGTGAGCTCTGTACCCGAGTCCCTCCAAAAACCTATAAAAAATGGCTCTGAACCAATTCTAGAACGGCAGAACCCACAGAACAGCAGAGGGAAGCAGGGCTCCAGCCCAGGACAGACTGGATGGTCTCTGGGTGAAGTTTATTCCACACGGAGCTGGGAGCTGGGAACGGAGTGGAGCAGAGCCCAGCCTGAGCGGCGTGGACCATCCAGACCAGAAGCTGGGCAGAGGGGGCCCTAGCGCCCTGAATATGTGAGCTGTGGCAGTTACCAGTCCCCTCGACCCACAAACACCAAAGACTGCAGAGAAGTTTAGTGGGAAAAGCTGCGGGAGTGGAAGGAGTTCCCATTTCGGCTTCCAGCCCCAGGGCAGCGGAGGTGGGGCAGCTACAGCTGTTGTTACTTCCTGCTCCAGGCCCACCTGGTGGGAGGAATTAAGTGGTGGATCAGAGCAGGAGTGCAACAGCCTGCTGAAGATCTAAGCCCAGTCTGGACTGGGGGTTCTTGGGGAAGGAGTAGTGCGGGTCTGACAGAGCTGGCACCTCCCCCCAAAAGTGGAACATAGAACTCGTTAGTCTACAAGCAGTCATACCCCACTGAAAAACTCAAGGGTCAAGTTAGTTGGTTGGGAATATGGCCAGGCAGCGAAAACACGCCCAGATTCAGTCTCAGACTTTGGATTCTTTCTTTGGTGACAAAGAAGACCAAAACATACAGCCTAAAGAAGACAACAAAGTCATAGAGCCTACACCAAAAGCCTCCAAGAAAAACATGAACTGGTCCCAGGCCATAGAAGAGCTCAAAAAGGATTTGGAAAAGCAAGTTAGAGAAGTAGAGGAAAAATTGGGAAGAGAAATGAGAAGGATGCGAGAAAACCATGAAAAACAAGTCAATGACTTGCTAAAGGAGACCCAAAAAAATACTGAAAAATACACTGAAGAAAACAACACCTTAAAAAACAGACTAACTCAAATGGCAAAAGAGCTCCAAAAAGCCAATGAGGAGAAGAATGCCTTGAAAGGCAGAATTAGCCAAATGGAAAAGGAGGTCCAAAAGACCACTGAAGAAAATACTACTTTAAAAATTAGATTGGAGCAAGTGGAAGCTAGTGACTTTATGAGAAATCAGGATATTATAAAACAGAACCAGAGGAATGAAAAAATGGAAGACAATGTGAAATATCTCCTTGGAAAAACCACTGACCTGGAAAATAGATCCAGGAGAGATCATTTAAAAATTATTGGACTACCTGAAAGCCATGATCAAAAAAAGAGCCTAGATACCATCTTTCAGGAAATTATCAAGGAGAACTGCCCTGATATTCTAGAGCCACAGGGCAAAATAGAAATTGAAAGAATCCATCAATCACCTCCTCAAATAGATCCCAAAAAGAAATCTCCTAGGAATATTGTTGCCAAATTCCAGAGCTCCCAGATCAAGGAGAAAATATTGCAAGCAGCCAGAAAGAAACAATTTGAGTATTGTGGAAACCCAATCAGAATAATCCAACATCTGGCAGCTTCTACAATAAGAGATCGAAGGGCTTGGAATGCGATATTCCAGAGGTCAATGGAGCTAGGATTAAAACCTAGAATCACCTACCCAGCAAAACTGAGTATCATGCTCCAAGGCAAAATATGGATTTTCAGTAAAATAGAGGACTTTCAAACTTTCTCAGTGAAAAGACCAGAACTGAATAGAAAATTTGACTTTCAAACACAAGAATCAAGAGAAGCATGAAAAGGTAATCAAGAAACGGAAATTGCAAGGGACTTACTAAAGTTGAACTGTTTTGTTTACATTCCTACATGGAAAGATGATGTGTATGATTCATGAGACCTCAGTATTAGGGTAGTTGAAGGGAATATGCATATATATATATATATATATAGTTTATGTAGATATATATAAGTGAATGTGTATGTATGTATATATCTATATGTATATGTATGTATGTGTATGTATGTGTATATATATGTGTGTTTTTATATATGTGTATATATATATATATGTAAAAGAGAGAGAGCAGACACAGGGTGAGTTGAAGATGATGGGAAGATATCTGAAAGAAATAAAATGAAATTAAGGGATGAGAGAGCAACATACTGAGAGAGGGAGATAGGGAGAGATTAAATGGGGTGGATTATCTCGCATAAAGGTGGCAAGAGGAAGCAGTTCTGTGGGAGGAGGGGAGAGGGCAGGTGAGGGGGGAATGAGTGAACCTTGCTCTCATCAGATTTGGCCTGAGGGGGAATACCATACATACTCATTTGGGTATCTTACCCCACAGGAAAGAAGAGGGAGGAAGATAAAAAAAAATAAAAGGGGGGGATGATGGAGGGGAGGGCAGATGGGGGTGGAGGTAATCAAAACAAACACTTTGGAAAGGGGACAGGGTCAAGGGAGAAAATTCAGTAAAGCGGGATGGGTTGGGAAGGAGCAAAATGTAGTTAGCCTTTCACAACATGAGTATTGTGGAAGGGTTATACATAATGATACATGTGTGGCCTAGGTTGAATTGCTCGACTTCTTAGGGACGGTGGGTGGGAAGGGAAGAGGGGAGAGAATTTGGAACTCAAAGTTTTAAAATCAGATGTTCAAAAACAAAAAAAGTTTTTGCATGCAACTAAAAAATAAGATACACAGGCAATGGGGCGTAGAAATTTATCTTGCCCTACAAGAAAGGAAGGGAAAAGGGGATGAGAGGGGAGGGGGGTGATAGAGGGGAGGGCTGACTGGGGAACAGGGCAACCAGAATATAAGCCATCTTGGAGTGGGGGGGGGAGGGTAGAAATGGGGAGAAAATTTGTAATTCAAACTGTTGTGAAAATCAATGATGAAAACCAAATATGTTAAATAAATTTAAATTAAAAAAAATAGAATTGCTAGATTTCAAAAAGACAAGAAAAAGAAATTAAAGGAATATACATTGGCAAGAAATATTTTTATATGATAGCTAATTTAGAAAACACAAAATGACAACAAAAATATTATAATAGGTAGTTTTAATAAAATGCTGGAATGTAAAAAAAAAAAAAAGAAATGTCAATCACTAAATCAATAAGCATTTATTAGCTACCTACTGTTTGCCAGGCACTGTGCTAAGCACTGGGAGCACAAAGAAAGATAAATGAAGTCCCTACTCTCATTTTTTTTTGCATGGGGGGAAGGCAGGGCAATTGGGGTTAAGTGACTTGCCCAAAGTCACACAGCTAGTACATGTGTCAAGTGTCTCAGGTCCTCCTGACTTCAGGGCTGATGCTCTACTCACTGCACCACCTAGCTGCCCCCCAGGAAGTCCCTACTCTCAAGGGACTCACCATCTAACATGGGAAAACAATACATAAGGGAGGGTACCCAGTTTAGGGCCTGATTAAATCCTGGAGCCAGGTGGGAAACAATGTTTTAGCCCTGGGCCCCTTCTTTAAATAGAGGATCTGGGTGGGGTGGCGTAGTTCTCCAGTGTCTACCTTCTATTTTCTCCCAACAGAGGGAGGCACGGGCCCAAGAGGTAAATGGTGAGGTGTAAGTTTCAGAGCTGATTTGATCTTTCAGGAAGATGATTTTCTGGAGACAGTGATCACATTTCACATTTCACGTGAGCAGTCAGGTGGGAAATGATGAATTAGGTGGTATTATTTAGGAGCAAGGTCTCCCTTCTCTTACTTAAGCCCAAGCTAGAGCCAAGCCCTATCATATGCCCTTCATATACAGCCCCCCTCCTTTGAGCACAGTGAGCAATACTCACATCCTGGGGCCTGACCAAACAAACACTAGGAGATAATCTAGATATGTGATTTAGAATCAAAACATCTTCCCCTTTCCTCTGTGGCAGCCTATTGATTCCTTCAAAATGTCTCTGTATTTGTCAGGTAAAATAAATTCTAAATAATGCTCAAAAGAGTCTGCAATCTTATCAATGTGACTGTTCCTCCCAATGATGCAGGTTGCAATTGGTTCATGCCTTCCTGTTTTATGTGAATGTCATCCATATTTTTCAATATATTTGTCATAGGGTATCTACCCTATATGCTGAGGACCTTCCTTAATTTCTCCTGATAATTTGATATTGCAAGGATACTGAGGCACATAGATTACCCAATGCCTTACCCTTGCCACATGACCAACTCATCTTTTTCTATCATATATTTATTTGATGATATTTTTTATTCTGATTCTTCTTCCTAATTCCTTCTTTGCTATGTTGCGTAGGCTTCTCCTGTCATGCTGTGCCCCTCCATTACCTTTTAAGTGATACGTGGATTTTAATTTGTTGGATATTTTTGGGTTCCATGATTCATAGCCTCAAAATAACAACATTAGAATATTGGTATTAAAAGGAAGGGGGCAGCTAGGTGGCACAGTGGATAGATACTGGGGCCTGGAGTCAGAAAGACCTATCTTCCTATGTTCAAATCTGGCCTCAGAAACTTACTAGCTGTGTGACTCTGGGCAAGTCACTTAACCCTGTTTGCCTCAGTTCCTCATCTGTAAAATGAGCTGGGTCGTGAAGAGTTGAATATGACTGATACAACTGAACAACAGTAAACTAAAAGGATGAGCCTTGTTTCAAGTTTAAACTCAATAAAAAAGCTTCATAATTTTCCATGGGTGCTACCCACTCTCCTACATCTATGCAATTCCAGCCCCAGCTCAGTATTCATTTACAGTGTCTGCCCAAGGAATATATGCCTAGAATGGTGTGTCCATATACTTCATGTTGTAGTTTAGACAAAAGACATCCTTCACCCACTTAGATTTTCCTTCATGAGTGGTCAAAGCAAACTCTTGAGTACTTATGAATTTCTTTTAGTAGGTAATGTTAGGGGCTTAATACAACCAGAATGATATCATTGGCCAACAGGTTTATCAGGAGGACCTCATCATCCCTAGGGCAATCCTCTTCAATTCAGGATCCAAACGGGATCTCCTTGCTATCAATTGGAAGCCCTTTTGATGAACATGTATCTCTGAGTCATATTTCATTTGGTATTAATGACTAAGGATGGTTGAACAAGATTATCTCTGTTGTTATAACTTTAAAGATATCTTATATAATTTTGATTTAGTCAAGGGAGAACCTGCAGAAAGGCAATCATCACTTTGCTTTACCAAATCAAATACTGTTTTTTTAGTGAAGAAACAATGAACACAGATTGATCTCGCACTCATAATATCTTTTGGTCAATGATTTCACAGTTTAAATGTGATCTATTGTGGACAATTGCTTGTAAACAAATGCCTGCTCATTCTATACTAATACCTTAAACGAGGATGTTGTCAATGCACTTGTATGTTATTTTCAGAAAACAAATTACATGCAAGGTAAAGTAGTCATCTAGATAAGTAGTTGTTGGTGTTCTCTTAGTCTTTTTTTTTGCATAAATAAGGACTGCAATTTTTTTCTCCCACATCTTTGCTACTTTCCAGTCCCCCAGATATCATGTGAACCAATTCCTCCACACCTTAACCATTTTGTTGCATTTAGTGCAGATCTCCTCTAGGTAAACTTGGCCTAATTCATTCCTTTTTCTCATCTGTGTTTTGTTTCGTTTGGAGGCAGCTAGGTAAAACCGTGGATAGAGTGCTGAGACTGGAGTCAGGAAGGCCTGAATTCAAATCTGGCCTCATACTTACTTAGCTGTGTGAACTTGGGCAAGTTACTTAACCTGTGCTTGACTCAATATCCTCAACTGTAAAAGGGGATAGTAATAGGGGCCTATCTCTCAGGGTTGTTTTAACGATGAGAAAATGTTTGTTAAAGACAAGTGCCTAGCATAGTGCCGGCTGCATGGAAGTATGCTTCTTCGCCCTACCCCCTTTCTTTCTTTCCGTCCCTTCTTCAGTGCCATCTCTATGCCCTCTTTAAGCATGTCCAGAATGTGATGTTCAAGTTCTCGTGCAGTAGCTTCATTTACCTTCTTGGAAAAAAGAGGTTTTTACAGAAATATTGGCAGAGCTTTTCACTGTTTGCTATGTTCCTTCGAGCCTCATCCTTATGTGCCCTCAGAGTCACTTTGCTCAGGTGGGTTTTTCACCAAATTTCCTTTAAGTTGGTTTTACCTTCCAATTCTTCTCTGTGAAGTCTGAGACCATAAAGGTAGAATATTGTACATGATGACAGCAAGAAGTCAGTTAGTTTGGACCATAGAATGCATGAAGGGGAGTAATAGGCAATAAGGATCCAAGGTAGGTTGAAGCTAGGTTGTAACAGGTTTCAAAGGACAAACAGAGGAAGTTGTGCTGGGTCTGGAGTCAGGAAGACCCGAACTCAAATCTAGCCTCACATACTTACTACCTGTATAACACTGAGTAAGTCACTTAATATCTGTTTGCCTCAGTTTCCTCCTCTGTAAAATGGAGATAATGATAGCACCTACCTCCCGGAGCTGTTGTGAGAATCCAATGGGATAATAATTCTAAAGTGCTTAGCACAGTGGCTGACATACAGTAAGTGCCATGTAAATGTTAGCTGTTGCTGTCTTTTGTTCTAGAAGAGGACCATGACATCAGGGAGATGATGCTATAACTTGCAAGTGAATTGGATTGAAGTGAGAAGGGCTGTGCAAAGTCATCAGCTTCACTTTCTCATCCAGAGCCATCTGGGTCCAGTGACCAGATATCAGTCAGGATGACTAGAGATGGCCCAGGATGCAGTGGGAGTCCTTGGCCTTTTTAAGCTAAGGTGTTTCCCAGGTCTCACTTTGACTGAGGCAACACCCATTCAGCGATTAAGTTTAGGTAAGAAATGAGCCAAGTGATGGCTCCTTTTACCTAATTTTTTTTAAAAAATCAATCTGGAAGGGGAAGACCCTCCGGGTTTCTGGCCAAAACAGAAACAATTACCAGTCTGAACCATCAGGGCCCACACGATGACCATTAAGTGGGACTTGGGCTGGGACCTGTTGTTGGCCAATCAATGAAAGCCAGAGTAAATTGGGTTTAAGGATGCTCTTTAAGAAAGAAATCCAGCCCTTAAACCCCAAGATATCTTGCTGGGTTTCAGCCATCAAACTTTATATGCCTTTGGGTAGAGCACCCACAGGTAAGGGTTAAATACCCTATATGGACAGATGGAGAAGAAGGAGGAAAGGGAAGGGAAGGAGAGGGAAGAGAAGGGAATGGACAGGAGCTAAACTAATCCTGGGGATAAAGTACTGACTTATAAAATAAAGAGAATAAAAAATGTTTTTAAAAAATTAAAGACACAAATGGGAAAAATTAATTCCACTAACTTTAAATAGGAATATACTAATTGGTCCAGTGAAATTAAAGAAAGTGGCTAAATGGATCAGAAAACAAAATCCCACAAGCTGCTGTTTACGAGAAACATCTAAAAAGCAAAACTAAACATTAAGTGGGTCAAAGAATATATTAGAAACGATCGATAACTATGTGAAAGACAATGATGGTGATGAGTCAACGTTACATTTCTAGGTTGCAGGTAAAGTGGTCCTCAGGGGAGAAAAATCTATCCTTGAAAATATCTATTAGTAAATTAGAAAAAGAAAGGATTAACGAACTGAATATGCAGTTAAAAATTAAAAGTCAACGACTAAACACAAAATAAGCATAAAAGAGGAAATACGGAAAACCGAAGAAGAGTTAAACAATTGGAAACCATAAAATCTATTGAACTGATAAAACTAAAAGCTGGTTCTCTGAAAAAAATTAACAAAATTGATCCATCTTTAGCACACTTGACTAAAAAGAGGGAGGAAAACAAAATTTTCCATGTAAAAAATGAACAAGGGGAAAATCACAACATACAAGAAACAAAAACAATTATCAGAATTTAATATACACAATTGTGAGAGCTGCTTGTTAGCTAGGTGGCACAGTGGATAGAGTGTTGACCCTGGAGTCAGGAAGACCTGAGTTCAAATTTGACTTCAGATACTTACTAACTGGATGACCCTGGGCAAGTCACTTAATCCTGTTTACCTCGGTTTCTCATCTGTAAAATGAGCTGGAGAAGGAAATGGCAAAACACTCCAGTGTCTCTACCAAGAAAACCCCAAAATGGGATCACAGGGTCGGACATGACTGAAATGACTCAACAATTGTTAGAATTCAAAAGGAATTGAGGATTATCTACAAAAATAGTATGAACGAGACAAAAATCATAGTATAACATGTTTAGAGCTGGAAGGAATCTCAGGGATCTGGTCCAAATTTTTCATTTTACAGACGGAGTGCAAGTGAATTAGACAAGATGGCACAGTTAGCAAGTCTCAAAACTGGCCTTCAAGTCCACATCTTCTGGCACCAGAGCCTGTGAGCAGAGAAAAATTTATGGAGTTTGTCTCATTTAAAGGCTTCATGGGGTGAGAAGATGCATGCAAATTTTAAGCCTGGCTACATGATGACCAACACCATTCTCTCAACTTAACCCAAACCAGTATGGTTCATTGAAGTGGCAAGTATGTTGGTTTGGCACCTGAAGATACCTGGACTGAAATCTGATTCTGCACCTTACTACCTTTGTAGGGCCCAACTTCCACTGTCTTTTTCCATAAAATGAGAAGGTTAGATCAGATGACCTTTAAGGTCCCTCCCCATTCTAAATCTATGAGCCTATAAATCCAATCAACTGCAGGAACTCCAGCTGCCCTGATTATCCTTCAGGACCACACTTGTATCAGCTAGATAGCTCTCTGCTCTCCCCCCAGCCTCATTAAGATCCATGAAATTTACAGCCATGTCAGTGACTTTTCTTTGTATTCCCAATACAGTGCTTCGCACATAGTGGGAGGTTAATAAATATTACTTGAATGAAATCAAATTTCTGAGAATGAAAACAGAGAACCAGGCCCCGACCTATGGTGACCCCAAAGATGAATACTGCTGTGAGGCTCCATCTGAACAACCTGCCTACCTGCTTCCCTCTCTCACATATCATTTTAACTGTAAAAGAAGTTATTTAGGGGACCACTGAAAAGTGTGATTAAAAACCGCTCTATCCCAGAAGTTTGTTTTCCAAAGTAAATTGCCAAATGGTCAAGGAGAGCAAAGTTTTGACAATCTCCAGCAGACAGTGGGGCTGAGGCTCCCTTTGGCTTTTTGCCCTCAATTTAAAACGGATTTGTTCCAAAATAGGATATATCCCACACAGCAGCTCAAATGCATATTCTAATGGTCACACAGAGACAGAGGGCGCAGACTGGTGAGTAAGGCGTTGTCTGAGTTTGTTATTGTTTAAAATGTGTTGCTGAACAGATACAGCCCTGGACTGGCTGGCAGTGGGCATTAACCCTAATATTTGGTATGCCTAAAGGAAAATCAAAGTTGCTGAGTGCTTCAGACAAGCAAAGCCATCTTTCAAGATTCAGGCTAATGTATTCCTTGCCCTCTTTCACCCAGAATCTTAAAAATATCCTATCTGTGACATAGTGGAAGGAAGACACATTCTGAAGCAGGAAATCATTCTTTTGTTCCCTTCCTAAGGAATAGTACACTGTTTCACCTTCAATCTCAGTTCAAACATGACTCAGTCATCTTGAGTTTAAAGAGAATTTCTCAGATGCTACTTCACAATCTGTACATCTGGGGTGGGGAGGGGAAGAGGGAGAAAAAAGAACTGTGGGACTACAATAGAAACTATTAACACTTGCAAAAATAAAAGCCAATTTTCACCTGTGCCACCTCACAGAGGAAAAGTTCAAAAGACAGTCTAAGACACCTCCTTAATTTGGTGCAACAAGTCACAAGGTGGGAATTATACCTCCACTTCCTTGTTGGCTCCTCTAGGGAGGCTGTGGTAGTGTTCATACTACGATGCTACCTTTGTCTATCTTGGGAGAAGCAAATTATTGAGTCCTATAGGATGGCATATTGAAACCTTCACAGCACTCCATAAGTCTACTTACTTCCCTTTACTGACTTACATCCCAGAACCAGGACTTTAAGTTGGGGTATGAGGGGGAGGAGGAAATATAATGGAAATTAGTTTAAAGGAAAGTGTTAAAATTTCAGAAAAAAAGTAAACATCTGAAGTATGTTTAAATCACCCCTATACAACCTTTTCCCTAGTAAAGAAAATGGGCAGCTTATGCTAACTTAATACACTGACCCATCTAACCTACTTACAATCTCTTAGTCTTTTCCCTATGCCCAAATCCCTCCTTAGTATCTTCAATAGTCTCTGATGCATTCTGTCTCTCTCTGCAATTCATTTACAGCTGCAATTTTAAAATGCTCCAATATTTTGGAGCCACACAGTCAGAAACCCTGATAACTTCTTCCAAAGGGGAATGCTATTAAAGTGACCACGTTGCCAAAAAAGATTTTGACCGTGTAGATCATGAATGAGCCAAATTAATCTTATCACTACCAGGCCAATTCACCCTTCACTTAACATCCTGTTTTTTTTTTTTTCTGACTAGATCACTTTTTACATAACAAATATTTACAGAGCTAAACCAACAATATTAAGAGCCTGCCTCCAACAGGCTTATTAATTATGTTAAAGCTGAGTGGCTGCTAGGGAGCAAAAATAGAGAACCATGAGACACACCACTGACTCTCTAAGTTAGAAAGGACCTAGGTCACCTAGGCCAACACATACCTTGATGGGGAAGTCCAGCTTAAACCATCCCTGATAGGTCATCCAGCCTTAACTTGAAGGTCTATGATGATGGAGAACTTATTCCCCCATCCCCACATTCAGACACTCTATTCCACATTTGGAAAGAGCTAATGGTAAAAAATTTTTCCTCATGTGAAGCCCAAATTTGCCTCTGTAATTCCATCACTGCCTAGCTCTGACTTCTGGGTAGCCCTTTGTACACTTGAAGACAACAAACATGTCTGTCCTAAGTCTTTTTTTTTTCCACATTCAAAGTAGTTTACTTGACAAAAAAAGAAGAACCAGTTCTCTCAATGGAATGAACTTACTACTACCACCTCTCCACCTACTAGACTTCAAATGTCTGCTACCAGCATCACAAATGGGTTATACAACAGGGGTAGTGGGGCTGTCTCTTGAAGGGCCCAGTTAAAGTGTATACTTTGCCTGAGACTTTATCCTCTCCCATTAGCAAAGCAAAAACCTGTCTATTGGATTAGATCTGTGTGAGGGGATGAAGACTGAGAGATGGGAAATGGGAAATAGCTTCAGCGGAACAGAAAGGGCACTGAATTTGGATTTATAAGACTTCAGTTCAAATCCTAGCTCTGCCACCTTACCTGTGTGACTTGGGGCAAATCACTTAACCTAATCTAATTTTCCACATTTGTAAAATGAAGGGGTGGGTAGATGAATTCTAAGGTTCCTTCCAACTCTAGACAAAAAATTATACAGTCCCAAGATCTGTAGTATATATTTGGACATGGAGAGGGAAAGGGGAGAGAAGTAAGCAACATGACACCACGCTGAGGAAGAAAGACCCAAGGAAAGAGGGACCCTGGGAGTCAGGCAACTTGATTACTAAAAGTGTGCTGGAGTCAGCCAAACTGGTGCCAAGAGCCAACTGTTTTCAGTGTGACTATTTCCATCTTGCTAACTGACAAATTACAAATCGGGACTTGATGTATTATTTTGTTGATTATTTAGACTTAAGAAAATAATGAAGAAAATATTAGCAATGACAAATTAAACTTAAAGGTGTGTCCTGTGAACACTTCCCTCCCCCCCACCCCAAATGAGTTGGTTATTAAACATTTACCAGCATACCATTCCCTGGATTCTAGGCTCAACCTTGCTATGTTTCTGTGCAGTCTTGGGCAAATTACTTTCTCTTTCTGGTCCTCAGTTTTCCCAACTGTAAAATGCAAAGTTTGAATTAGATGATTTCTAAGGTTCCTCCTAGAAATGAGATTTTTAAGACTTGGGAACGGGGGTGGGAAGGGAAGGCCTAAAAATAAAACTCTACTTGTCTATAACGATTAGGCTTGCACCTGTAGCTCTGAAGTTATTCCAAGCACTAAAGAATGACTTAAAGTTTAGTTTTCAAAGGTATTTGCAGTAGGGTAGTGTCATCTTTGACTACAAAGGACAATGATTGAGAGATATATAGGTGCGTGGTTGTGAATATATATGAATCACCAGTCCTCCCAGCACTCCAACAAAACATGCTAGAATAGCATTAGTAACTAGTGACTAGTAACTCACCTCGCCAAACACACCCACTCAGTAATTCAAGAGAAGCCTCCCTTCAAACCTGAATCCCTCAGTCTTTCTCAGCCGTTGCTTCTTTAAAAAAATAGACATTTTTCCCAGTTAGGAAGAAAGTAATATTCTGTTGAAAAATACAAAACGCAGCTGACTTAGAGAGCTATATACCTAGTTTCATTCTTTGCACCCTCGTCCTTAAGCGTCCTTCCCAAGTCTCCGTCTGCCTGCTGGACATCTCTGCCTAAGAGTCATCCTGACACCTTCAGACCCTACAAAGTCCAAATTCATTAGCTCCCCTTCCTCCTAACCTATTTGTCTCTTCTTGAAACCATGATTTCTATTGATTGGTACCACTTTTTTATTCAGTTAATAAAAAAACAAGATGACCCTCCTGGGTTAAACTCATCACCTCTAGTTTCACCACTCTACTCCTAACCCAAGCCTTGACTGACACCACCTCCCTCAGCTTCTTCTCCCCTCTAATTAGAGAAGGATGGAGTACCAAACTCCTCCCAATGCCTTCCTTTGGACTTCTGAGGCTCACTCCACTCCGCATCTACTGCCTTGTCCTATTTTAACTCCACAGAACAAAATGCCCCCGTGCTAGGTACCTGCTGGTGTCCTTCCTTTCCCTCCTTCTCCTCCCTTTCTTGTCTCCCTTTGCCTGTTGTCTCCTCCTTTAGATTGTAAGCTTCTTGGGGGAAGGGACTATCTTTCTTTTTATTAATTATATCCTCAGTGTTTAGCCCAGTCCCTGGCATATGGTAGGCACTTAATAAATGTTAATTGGATTATTGGATTGGATAAATAGACAAAAAGTGAACTAGTTCCTGCTTTCAAGAAGCTTATATTCTCAACGTTTTTTAGATGCTAATTATGAACAAGGGCTCCACAATGGGTATAAAAAGCTAAACATTAACGTATCTTCTGCCTTCAAGGAGCTTATATTTTAACAGGGAGAATGAAGTCTGTGGTCCAAATAGCTCTTGACCCTCTCAGATTAGGGTTTATTTAGTAGAGTGCATCCAGATACTTAATGTGAAATCACCTCTCTGGCTTATTTAATTGCACCCAGTGAGAAAACTAGAAATATCTGAAGTTAACTCTTCTAGGCAGGCATGATAACAGGCCCAAGAAATGAACAGAATTAGACCATTAAAATACTTCTAGTATTGAGAAACTACTCAGTAGGGGCCTACAAGACACAAGACCTGGGGCATTCAGCCCTCCCTGTCCTGTACTACTCTTTATTAGGGCACACAGTCTAGATTAAGTCCATTCAGGGACTTAATAAGAGGGGTTAGGGTGCCTATTCTCATATGATTTGGCTCTTTAAGTACCCCCAGCCTGGTGTACTGGGAACAATTTTACATATGTCTAAGGTCTCCCCAAAAAGGCAGGGAGGAATAAAAAGGTATTCAGTGCTCAATATGAATCAGCGATGGGATAGGTGATTTATTCCTATACATAAAAGCAAAGCTGTATATAAGAAACTCAGAAACATGCATTAATGGAACAGGATTCTATAACTTAAAACCACCAAAAGAATTTGTTGGGAGGATAATCCTTAAACTTTATCATAACATAAAACATTTTGTAGGATTGCTGATTAGGTATTTTATATTCACCTAAAGTCTGAACTGTCAATCTACTTGAAACTAGAACTTCCTCTAAACTTTGTGCTCAGACGTTTATGCAGTCAACTACTCCTGCATCTTCCATGACCAGCCACTCCTTGCATTGGACAGAAGACCTTTGGACCTATTGAACCCACAAGATCACCTCCACACCCGGATATGTCCACTTGAATAACCACATTCAATCAACTTCTCAGGAAAGAAAACATAGAGCCAAAGACATAGCCAAGTGCCCAGGCTTGGTCTCATCTAGTTGAGTCCATGGTTTACATGGGGGAAAAGCAACATGGTAGAAATAATGAATGTCACCCATCCATCTCTGTACCCTCTTTCATGGAGTTTAGAGAGTGCATTATTTGCATATAGAAGAGTTACAGCCAAGAGGGAAAAGATGGGCATAGCTGCTCCATTCTGAAAATTCACTGCTATCAACTCCTCTAATTTGACAGCCAATAAAGGGACTCCTCTTCATCTCACAGTATAGCCTCAGCAGTGAGTCACACATGGCAGGAAGCAGTGTGCCCCAATGCTTACGCATGGCCACCCAGAACCTGGAATGGCAACTCTGGGAATATTCTATGAGGAGAAGGGATGATGGTCCCTATTATATATTTAGTTTGGTCTATCTTTCCAGTCACAATGGTTCCAAGGTCTGCCCTCTCCCTTAATTAATTCAATTTAACAAATATATATTAATATAATAAAATATATTTATATATAATATACACATATATACATATACATATACACCCACACATATATGTGCAAGGTACCACTCTAAGTACTAGGTCTATAAACAACAACAAAAAAGCTTGTAAGCTTGTAGGAGCTTACACAGAACAATAAATATAAATTATATAAAAATACGTTGTCTTCAAATAATGCAAAGTCACTTTATGAGGGAGAGAGCATTAACAAATGGGGAAATTAGGAAAGCCTCTCTGTATGAAGTGGCTCATAAGCTGTGCTTTAATGGAAACAAGGGATTCTACTAAGGGAAAGTGAGAAGGGAGTTACCAGGTGGAAGTGAGGAGGGGCACATTATAGAACCTTGATATTTTACCAGGTAGAGGTGAAAAGGAAGTACATTATGGAACCTTGGTGGAGGTAAGGAGGGAGTGCATTCCAGACATGGAAGATCAACCTCTACAAAAGACCCACATGCAAGAAGATGAGTCTTGTTGAGTCTACCTCCATGATATATCTTTTCCATCTATACTTTCCTCTCAGTTTCCATGCCACCACCATAATTAAGATTCTTAACTAATTAAGGTCACAGACTGACCCCCACATATACATAGAGAGAAGGGTACTCCCTTACCTGAAATGCTGTCTCTTCTAACATCTACCTCTTACAAAGGTTCCTTTTAAACTTAGCACAATTTCCACTTCCTAACTTCCTACAGGAGACTTTCCAGATATCTTTGGGTGTCACTGTTGCCCCATGAAATGACCTTATATTTTTAAAAATTTATTTTTCTCCATATATTCTGTATTTCCTCCCCCAATAGACAGTAAACCCCTGGTATGGAAGGACTTCTTTGTATTCTCAACACTTAGCACAGTGAGTGGCAGCGCACTGTAGGCAGTTAACAAAGGCATGCTGACTGATCTGATTATACCCCTAGTGCTTAACACACATCGTGTTTAGCACATACCAGGCACTAAGCAAATCCTAGTTAAATTAAAGTACACAAATTGCAATGGCCAAGCTTGGCCTTGGAAAAGAGATGAGAAAATCTAGCTCCACCCTTCAATGCAGAGCTAGGGAACTGTGGGTATGGAATATTATTGTCAGACACAGTAAATGTGTTGGTTGTTTAGTTCTGGTGACCTGCTACATTTTTCCTCTTTTTGTTATAGCAGGTGACACTTCACCGGTAGGGGAAAGCAATGAGGGTGACATCAAAACAAAGTTCGTCAGCACAAAAATATTAAAACGCACAGATCATTCCCTTCTCAAAAACTTTCAGTAGCGCCCTCTTGTCCTTCAGTTAAAATATAAAGTCCTTAACCCGGCATTTAAAAACCTACTTAAACTGGCTACAACCAGCATTTCCAGCCTAATTTCACTACTTCAAACACTTGATGTTCCATTTAAAATGAAATATGAGCTGTTCCAAATTTCTTCCTACATTCTCCTACCTTAGTGCATTGATTTAGGCCTCCCCCATTTCAGGGATCTACCGCTCCTCATCACCTCCGTCTATTCAAATCAATAAAACCCTAATAGTAATAATAGCACTTTAAGGTTTACAAAGCACTTTTTGGATTTTATCTCATTCTATCTGCACAACTCTGAGAGGCAGGTATTAGTATTTTCTCTATTTTATAGATAAGGAAACTGAGGCAGACAGTGGCTAAATATTTGTCCAGGGTCAACCCAGCTAGTAAGCATTTGAAGCAGGATCTGAACTTAGATCTTCCTGATACCAGGCTCAGCATTCTACCCACTGTTCCACCCAACACCTCATAAATAAGTATCTATTAAGCACCTTGTGCCAGGCATTGTTGTTAAGTACCTGGGTTAAAAAGGAAAGAAAAAATCATTCATACTCACAGTTTAAATGAGAGAGATAACTTTCGAACAACTATTGTACATGTACAGTAAAGACAGGATAAGTTGGAGGCAATTTTAAAGGGAAGGCACTAGCATGCAGTGGGGAACTTGTGGCCTCGAGGCCACATGTGGCCATCTAGGTCCTTGGGTGGGGCTTTTTGACTGAGTCCAAGTTTTACAGAACAAATCCTTTCATTAAGGGGATTTGTTCTGTGACATTTGGATTCAAAGTGCTGACTTGAGGATCTAGAGAGCCATACGGGGCAGCCAAAGGTTCTCCACCCCTGTATTAGCCTTAAGAGAGAGCAGGAAAGACCTTTCCCAAAAGGTTGGCTTTGACCTGAGATTGGAGGAAAGCCAGGAGGTGGCAGTAAGGAGGGAGAACAAGACCCTGCTCATGTCCCACTTTCACCAGAAAGTGCCCATACCACCCAGTCAAATGCCATCTCTTCCCCCTCAAATGTCCTGAGCCTCTCCTTGGTCACTTCTATTCCACCTCATCTCACACTTGTTTATCTGTTATTGCAGTGGAAGCAGCTTATAGTCAGGGACTGCATTCTTCTTCATCTTTATTATCCCCTCCACTGAGCACAGAGTGCACGCACTGGGCTTTGCATTAATAGAGTAATAATGTTTGTTAAACTGAATACAGCTCAGTCTGGATTAGTGTAAATAATGAATGGTTGTGAAGCGGTGGCAGTATTTGAATGCATGCTACATATTTCCACTGGGCTTAAACCCATGACCATATTTTACATAATGATAACTTTGAATAGTGTGAATTCAAATACATGCCACTACTTCACTGCATTCATTATTAGCACAAATCAAGAACTAACTGTAAAAATTAATATTGCAGATGGTTGCCCAAAAGGTTCATGTAGCCTATCAAGTAGAAATTGACAGGAATTCTGAGCTCAGTGCACATGGTCTTCTCACTTGCATGGCCATTCACAGTAGAACAGAGGGATTTCTGCTTTAAGAATGATTCAGGGCAAAGAAAGCAGAATCAGAAAGATTCAATACACATTGACTACAGTGATGTAAAAATGACAACAGCTACAACAGAATAAAAAAGGGACATGTGGAAGACTGATAGGGAGGGGGAGAACAGAAGCAACTGGACTTTTTTGTTATTTTGTTTTAAAAGTATGTACTTTTAAAATAAATTATAAATAAATTGGAGTTCATTGTTTTCTTATGATCTTTTTTGTTTATTTGGATATTTACTTTTATTAGTTACTAAGTTTAGATGGAAGGAAGGAAGAAAGGAAGGATAAAAGCAAGGAAGAAAAGAAGGAAGGACAGAAGAAAGGAAGGAAGGGAGGGAAGAAAAGAGGGGAGGAAGAAAAGAAGGAAGGAAGAAAGGGAGAGAGGAAGGGAGGGAGGAAGGAAGAAAAGAAGGAAGGAAGGAAGAGAAAGGAGGCAGAGAAGGAGGGGAATCTGGGAGGAAGGAAGTGAGGAAGAAGGAAAGGAGGAAGAAACAAAAGAGGGAGAAAGGGAAAAGAAAGAAATGGAAGAAGGAAGGAAAGAAGGAGAGAAGAAAGGGAGAGAGGAAGGAAGAAAGGAAGGAATGGAGGGAAGGAGGAAGGGAAGGAAGAAAGATGAGAGGGAGATAGGAAAGGTGGCTCAAGTTTAACGTGCTTAAAGAAACAAATATACAAACCTTGAAAAAGCATCATCTAAGTAATGCCCCCTGGAAAGACAAGGCAGCATCCTAGAAAGAGTTCTAGCAAACTGGAGAGAGTTTGCAAGATTTTTGAAAGTAAAGTAAAAATTCACTACAGGACCTCAATGTTTAAAGTTTTATGATAAAGACTTCTCTCTGTCACTTTTCCTTCTCTTGTCACTTGCAATCCTGTCGCTTTCCGTCTAGGTGTGGGTGACCTACATGTTCTATCTAGGTCATAGCTCGTTACCACAAATGCTGCTAAACAGGAATCTCTTAGAAAAAAATCTCCAGCTTCAGTCGATAGTTCATTTGTTACAGTAAAGGTGTTTAAGAAAATAAAATTCCAGAACAAATGAAGTAAGACAGAGCTTTGAATAAGACTTTCTTTAATTTCCTTATTATAGTGTGGAGGTGATCCTGGCCTCTCCATAGTTATTTGGAAGGATCATAGAATCACAGATTCAGATCTGGAAGGGGTCTCTAACATAATCTAGCCTGACCCCCTAATTTTATAGATATCAAAATTGATGTTCGGAGGAGTTAAGTGTTGCGAATACAGTCACCTAGCTATGAAGTGGGAGATGCAGATCACATGACTGAAAATCCAGTGGATTTTTCACTCTTGTCATTGGACTTCATGCATCATTTCATGAGATTGGATTCTTTTAAGGTTCCAGGATAGGACTGAAGTACACTTGCCACAGTGATTGAATTTTGTAATGGATAAGGTAGAGAAGTGACAGACAGGTTTTCAAGTCGTACCGGTCCGGGATACTCAGCTTGAGGTAGCAGCTTTGTCCCAATGGGAAATCTAGCTCCTTTCTCAGCCAAGGGTGAGGACTGAGGCAACTTCCCTCCTTTTGTTGACTACTCCCTTTATAATCTCACTGGAGGGCTTGGTCAATTTCCGAAGGGAGTTCGGGCCTTAGCGGCATGTCTTTGGTCTGTCCCCATATTAGAGCTGTGCCCAGAATACACAATCCCGAGACAAACAGGAAAATTGTGCCTCTTCTGCTTTTTCCCCTGGACAGCCTGTTGGGTTATAAATCACTGTCTTATAGTAATAAAACATAATAGAATGTATAAAAAAGAGGAGGGGAAAGGGGGTTGAAAATTATCTGCAGAAGACAAATATAGAGATATGGAGAGAAGGATGGTGAGCTAAGTGCAAAATAGAATGTACAAATAATAATAATAAATAATAGTAACAATAACTAACATTTATAAAACACTTACTATGTGCCAGGCATTGTGCTGAGAGCTTTACAATTATTATCTTATTTGATCTTCAAAGCAACCCTGGGAGGCAGGTTCTCCATTTTACAGATGGGGAAACTGTAGCAGATGGCTGTTAAATGACTTGCCTGGGATCGCAGAACTAATAAGTATGTGAAGCTGTATTTGAACTCAGGTCCTCTGGACTCCAAGTCCAGTGTTCTATTCCTTGTGCCAACTAGCTACCCCCATATATACAGTAGGATATGAAAACCATCTGTTGCTACAAGAAAGGATAAAAAAATACGCCATGCATCTTTCCAAAAATTCACTGATCACTTCATAACTGTATCAATAATGTCCCTGGCATAAGAACATGACCTAACTCTTAACTCTCCCAAGACAGGCTCCAAAACTCATGTCATAGTATGTAGATCATTACACTGCTCGTAAAAGGTTATTTTCTGGCAGATTTTATTAACCTAGAAAAGGTTCGGATATGGTTCCAGTCATAAACTATCTTCTATTTGAGGACCAACCTAGCTAAATTATTTAGTCATAGCAATTCAAGGTGTATACATATACATGTACACATACATACACACACTGGCATATACGTGTATATGTGTGCATACATATACACGCATGCACATACATACATATACACTGAAATAAATTACAATTCTATCTTTCCCAAAATAGATGACAATTATTAGAAAAATGTTAATAATTTTCTTGACATGTCTTAATGATAGTGTCATCCCTCAAAATGTGAAGGAACCATTGTGAAGGAAGCCATAGTGTTGACGTGCTGAGATTTCAGTCCACTAAAACCCTCAGATAGTTATCAATTGAATCACAGTCTTATATTTATGGAATTGATTTTTTGAACCTAAACATAAGATTTTCTATTTATCCATATTAAATTTTATTTTATTAGATTGAGCCCAACACTATCCCAAGAAGGTTTTTGGATCCTGCTTTTCTTCTCTAATACATCTTCTTACCATTGCCATTCACTCTAAGCCAGGAGGGCAATGGTAACTGTTTCTCTTTGGAACAGCAACCCTGAGGGTCTTCCCCTCCTATCTTGATTATTTTTTCTTTTTTTTTTCTAATTAAAGGGGCCATCCCTTGACTCACTTCTTAAAGAGGCCTATTCACTGAACAAGTGTTACCTCACTCAGTGAGTACATGAAAAGGCCTGAACCTAAAAGGGCCAGAGTCTCCCACTGCATCCTGGGCCATCTCCAGTTGTCCTGTTGAATATCAGGTCACTGGATCCAGATGGCTCTGGAGGAGAAAGTGAGGCTGGTGACCTAGCACAGCCCTCCCTCACTCAAATCAAAGTCAACTGTAAGTCATGTCATCATTTCCCTAATGTCATGGTCCTCTTCGAAAATGAAGGACAAATACATCTTCTATCTCTTCCAGCTTTACACCATCTGCAAATTTGTTCAGCATTTCATCTATGGCTTTATCCCAGTCATCACTGAAATTGTTAAACAGCACATGACTAAGCACAGCTTCCCTGGGGCACTCCCCTAGGGATCTCCTTCCAACCTGACACTTAACCATCTTGGGGGCTGTATATTAACCAGTTCTGAATCTATCTAATTGCCTGTCTTACATATTTCATCTTGTCTACAAGAAAAGCATGAAAGACTATGAAATGGCTTAACAGAGTCTAAGTAAGCTGTTTCTACAGTGGTGTAGTTTGGTGGAAAGAGCACTGGATTTGAGGACAGAGGACCTGAGTTTGAATCCAAGCTCTGCTATGTACTATCTTTTGACTGTCCTTGGGTAAGTCACTTAAACTGTTGGGGTTTTAGTTTAGTTTCCTTGTTGTTATCGTCCAGTTCTTTGTAACCCCATTTGAGATTTTCTCAGGAAAGACAAAGGAGCTGGCTTCTCCAGCTCATTTTACATATGAGGAACTGAGGCAAACAGGGTTAAGTGACTTGTCATGGGTCACACAGCTAGCGTCTGAGGCCATATTTGAATTCAAGATGGGTTTTCCTAGCTCTAGGCGAGGCACTCTATCCACTGCGCCACCTAGCTTACCTATAAATTTATGGGGCTGGATCAGGTGCCTTGTTAGTGCTCTCTCAACTTCAGATCCTACGATCCCTTATCTAGCAATTTAGTAACCTTGACAAAAAAATCAGGCCAACATATCATGACTCATTCTTATTGAAGCCATGTCGCCTCTTAGCGACCCCTGCTTCCTTTCCTAGACATTCCCCAAGCATACCTTAAGAACCAAAGTCAAGCTAACCAGACCACAGTTTGCCCCCTCTCTTCCTATGAACTGTTGTTGCTGTTGTTGAAAGTCAGGACAACATTGGACCTTTCCCCAGCCTGGGGTACTTTATCTTTTCCCATCAAAGATTTGGGGAATTTAAGGGACATTTAAAAGATGACAGTGATAAGCAATTATAGGTGCCTGTTTCTTCCATAACCCTAGGAGGTAGTTCATCTGGCCTAGGTACTTGAATTCAAAAGACCTATTGGGTGTCTGCTTATATCTCTTATTGCTCTCTACCTACCTTGGGTGTCAACTCCCCATTAACCTTTTTTGTTTGGTGCTTTAAAATCCAAAGATCATTCTCCTTGGCAAAGCAAACAATAAGAAGAAGAAGAAGAAGAAGAAGAAGAAGAAGAAGAAGAAGAAGAAGAAGAAGAAGAAGAAGAAGAAGAAGAAGAAGAAGAAGAAGAAGAAGAAGAAAGCCAAGTTCTTCCTTCCCTCCATTGTCCATTATCATCCTATCTCTTCTGATCTTTTTTGCCTCTTATTTTTACCTTTTTTTGTTGTCTTTAATCTCTTTTTGCAAACCTCAGTTAATTCTGAGCTTTAATTCTCCTCACGCTATTCTTAGAAGACTATGCTATACACATATGTGTGTATGTGCACATATTCTAATACATACACATTCTCTTTTACAAATAGTGTCCTCCTAGGTCAACAGAAAAGAATGCAGGTTTGCTACATAAATTGTATATTTTCTATTGCTTATGGTAGGCAAAGGGTAATTTTTGGCCTATTTACATATGAAGCTAGTGTAGGGACTAGATTTACCATCATAGATATATTACTAATTTTCAAGTCTTCCAATATGTTCCACTGGTCAGAAGGGAGTCTAAGGGAGAGAATGGGGATAACTCAATGTAGCCTTTCCCTACTGCTAAACAGACAGCTTCATGCACAACTCACACTCTTCATTGTTTTCCATGTAGAATCAGCAGGACTCCAGTGAGTCTTGCATACTCCTAGGTTGTCCCAGGAGTTGAATGTGCTATGTCATCGGTTTCTCTCATTTATCCTCCAGTTGACCTGAACATGTCATTTTGGGAGCATGAGGTACATTCAGAAGTTTTGTGCTGTTGTATCCGTTCTTGAGTCAGTAATTCAGGATGCATGGGTACAGATGTGTTGCAAGCAGATATCATCCAACTCTTGACAAAGAACCAAAATTATTCCTATAATTTATCATCACGGCCATCTTGAATGCTAACGAGAACACTGCTTGATTAGAATTGTCAAAAAGCATTTGCACTGCTGTCCTACCAGGGAACATTTCCTCTGCCAGATGCTGCCTTTCAAATTAACTACAAAGAATCTCTTACGCTTCCTTCTTCTACATTTTCCCTGGCCCTGAAGAAATGGATCATCAGAAAACAGTCTTTTTCTCTCCCTCTCCCGTCTTCTGATGAACAGATTTTTTTTTTCAAAAGTGCTTCACAATTTTTTTTAAAAAGGAGGAGAAAGAAAGAAAGTCTTTTGTGAGAGGAGTAATACTTATCAAGTCACAATACCTTTGAGAACCTAATGGATTCATCAACTGTATATCTGAATTTTGGCACTGGTGATTAGATGTGTACATCTCTCTCCTGCACTGTAGGAAATTCAAATACATCATCTAAGCCACTGACTGTGTGTGTGTGCATGTGTGCATGTGTGCGTGCATGCGTGTGTGTGTGTGTGTGTGTGTGCGCGCGCGTGTAGATGGACGGGGAGACGGAGTGGGCCAGGGTTATGAAGACAGGAGAAATAACCTACTGGGGAAGAATGAAAAAGTATTTTTTATGTCACTTACTATGTTCCAGGCAATGTTCTAAGCCCTGAGGACACAGATAGAGAAGGAAACAAGACAGTCAGTGTCCTCAAAGAATGTATAGTCTAATAGGGAAAACAAAACAAAACAAAAACTTGTTAGAAAAGTTTCTCTTTGGGGTTCAGGTAGGAAATAGAGAAGGCTAGGAAGTGCTTCAGAGTGCTGATTTGAGGCCAGATAAAGTGAAAGGGCACCAATCAAAACCCAGGGTCCCCGGGTGATTAATTACTCAGAAACTATTAGAGAGACATAGTTTCTGAGAAATTAATCATTTTATTAATCATGTTAACATATAATTAATAAAAGGGGTCAGTGGCACTCTCAAATGTAAAAGACTTCATGGTATCAAATTCAAATAAAAATGGGGCCTCTACATGGGGCCCACTGGCAGAGTGTTTGACACCTTGGTCTTAAGCTACTAAGCTTTAAATGTTAGGCTGCTAAATCTTAAAACTCCACTAAGACTTCTGGGATATCTTGTATGTACATAAGCATATACACGTATGTATTTGTTTTTGTTTTTTTTTTTAGATTCAGTTGAAATTTATGAGGAAAAAAATGCTTTCAATTGCTTGTAACATGGTACTGTTTTGTTGTGGTGCCCATATCTTTATAATTTTTGTAATACTGTTTTACTTGTCACACCCACGGTGGCATCATGTGCCACATGATCATCCAGCCATCAGCACTTACATCCATAGGATGACGTTTTCAGAGTCTGGCTTCTAGGTGTAAACTTTTGGTTGATAATGTTAATATAACTGCTGACCCATACCTGCCTCCCAGTGTATTAGACAACTCCCCAGAAAAATCAGGGAGATTGAAGTTCTTTTAGATTGGGCATTATCTTTATTATGCTGTCTTGGCATTCTATTTAATTTTCCAGGGTTGACTTTTGTTACAGTTGGTGATTTTCTCTTTGATTTCCAATTTTAAATTTGCTAACTGCCTCCTCTTGCTCCTGCCCCACCTCCCCTAACTCTCCCATCCCTATTCCCACCAACACAGTTTCTTTTTTTGTGTTTTTTTCTAATTAAGATCTTTTATTTTTAGCTTACAACATACAGTTCCGCATGATTTTGAGTTCCAGATTTTCTTCCCCTCCCTTCCCCCCTCCGTCCCCAAGATGCCATGGAATCCAATATATCTTCTACATATAACTTCACATTGAACTCATCCACACAATAGTCAAGTCACAAAGCAGAACCGTGACCAATGGAATGAATCATGAGAAAGAAGAAGAAACAAAACAAACAAACAAAAAAAACAAAACCAAAAACAAAAGAAAAAAAAAAGAAGAGAAAAAAGTTTGCACCAAACTGCATTCAGACTCCATAGTTCTCTGCCTGGATGTAGATAGCTCTCTCCATCATGAATGCCTTGGAGCCGTCCTGCAACCTTGTATGGCTGAGAAGAGCGAGGTCCATCAAGGTTAGTCATCACAGAATCAATATATCTATGGTTGTGTATAATGTTCTCCTAGTTATGCTCCACTCACTCAGCATTATATCATGTAGGTTTTTCCAGGTTATTATGAAGTCCACATCTTCCCCATTTCTTATAGCACAATAGTATTCCATTACATTCATATACCACAACTTGTCCAGTCATTCCTCAATTAATGGGCATCCCGTTGATTTCCAATTCTTTTCTACTACAAAAAAAAGCTGTTATAAATATTTTTGTACATATGCGTCCTTTTTCCACTTCTGTGATCTCTGTGGGATACAACCCTAGAAGTGGTATTGCTGGGTCAAAGGGTATGAACATTTTTATAGCCCTTTGGGCATAGTTCCAAATTGCTCTCCAGAATGGCTGGATCAGTTCACAACTCTACCAGCAATGTAACAGTGTTCCAATTTTCCCATATCCTCTCCAGCATTTGTCATTTTCCTGTTTTGCCATTTTAGCCAATCTGACAGTAGAGATGTGGTACCTAAGAGTTGTTTTGATTTGCATTTCTCTAAGCAGTAGTGATTTCAAGCAATTTTCATATGCCTATAGATATCTTTAATTTCTTCCTCTGAAAACTGCCTGTTCATATTCATTGACCATTCCTCAATTGGGGAATGACTTGTGTTCTTATAAATGGTAAATGGTATAAATGGCTCAGTTCCCTGTATATTTTAGAGATGAGGCCTTTATCAGAGACACTAGTTGTAAAGATTTTCTCGCAGTTTTCTGCTTCCCTCCTAATCTTTGTTGCATTGGCTTTTCTATACAAAAACATTTCAATTTAATGTAATCAAAATTATCCATTTTTCATTTTGTAATGCTATCTCTTGTTGTGTCATGAATTCTTTGCTTTCCCATAAATCTGATAGGTAAACTATTCCTTCCTCTCCCATGTTGCTTATAGTATCAGCCTTTATTCCTAAATCATGTACCCATTTTGACTTTATTTTGGTATATGATGTAAGATATTGGTCTATACCCAGTTTCTGCCCTACCATTTTTCAATTTTCCCAGCAGTTTTTGTGAAATAATGAATTCTTAGCCCAGGAGCTGGATTCTTTGGGTTTGTCAAAGAGTAAATTTCTGTAGTCATTGACTACTGCATATTGTGTACCTAACCTATTCCACTGATCCACACCTCTGTTTCTTAGCCAGTACCAGGTAGTTTTAATGATGCTGCTTTATAGTATAGTTTAATATCTGGTATGGCTAGGCCACCTTCCTTAGCATTTCTTTTCATTAATTCCCTTTATATTCTAGACCTCTTGTTCTTCCAGATGAATTTTGTTATTATTTTATCCACCTCTGTAAAATAATTTTTTGGTAGTTCGATTGGTATGGCACTGAATAAACAAATTAATTTAGGTAAAATTGTCATTTTTATTATATTAGCTCAGCCTAACTCTGAGCAACTGATATTTTTCCATTTATTTAGATCTGACTTTATTTGTGTGAAAAGTGTTTCATAATTATGTTCATGTAGGCCCTGGGTTTGTCTTGGCAGATAGACTCCCAAATATTTTATGGTATCTACAGTAATTTTAAATGGAATTCCTCTTTTTTATCTCTTGCTATTGGGCTTTGTTAGTAATGTACAGGAATGCTGAGGATTTATGTGGGTTTATTTTATATCCTGCAACTTTGCTAAAGTTGTTTGTTATTTCAAGTAGTTTTTTACTTGATTCTCTAGGATTCCCTAAGTAAATCATCATATCATCTGAAAAAAGTGATAATGTAGTTTCTTCTTTGCCTATTCTGATTCCTTCAATTTCTTTTTCTTCTCTTATTACTACAGCTAATGTTTCTAGTACCAAGTTGAATAATAGGGGTGATTATGAACACCCTTGTTTCACCTCTGATCTTACTGGGAATGCATCTAGCTTACCTCCATTACAAATAATGTTTGTTGATGGTTTTAGGTAGATGCTATTTATAATTTTAAGGAAGGCTCCATTTATTCCTATGCTTTCTAGTGTTTTTAATAGGAATGGGTGTTGTATTTTGTCAGAGGCTTTTTCTGCATCTATTGAGATGCTCATATGGTTTCCGCTGGCGTTATTGTAGATACTATCAATTATGCTGATAGATTTCCTAATATTGAACCAGCCTCGCATTCCTGGAATAAATCCTACCTGGTCGTAGTGTATTATTCTTGTGATAAGTTGCTGAAATCTTTTTGCTAATATTTTTTTTTAATTTTTGCCTCAATATTCATTAGGGAACTTGGTCTATAATTTTCTTTCTCTGTTTTGACTCTACCTGGTTTGGGTATTAGTACCATATTTGTGTCATAAAAAGAATTCACCTATTTTCCCAAATAGCCTATAAAGTATAGGAATTAATTGTTCTTTAAATGTTTGATAAAATTCACATGTAAAACCATCTGGCCCTGGAGATTTTTTCCTGCTTTTGTTGCATCCCATAAGTTTTGGTATGTTATCTCATTATTGTCATTCTCTTGAATGAAGTTATTAATTGTTTCTCTGATTTGTTCTTTGTCCCACTCATTCTTTAGAATTAGATTATTTAGTTTCCAATTGATTTTTAGCTTATTTTCCATGGTTCTTTATTACAAATAATTTTTATTGCATTATGATCTCAAAAGGATGCTTTGACTACTTCTGCCTTTCTGCACTGGATTGTGAGGTTTTTATGCCCCAGTACATGGTTAATTTTTGAGTATGTGCCATATACCACTGAGAAAAAAGTATATTCCTTTTTATCCCCATTCAGTTTTCTCCAGAGGTCTATCATATCTGCCTTTTCTAAAATTCTGTTCACCTCCTTAACTTCTTTCTTGTTTATTTTGAGGTTAGATTTATCACGTTCAGAGAGGGGGAGGCTGAGGTCTCCCATTATTATAGTTTTGCTGTCTATTTCTTCCTGTAACTCCCTTAACCTCTCCTCTAAGAATTTGCATGCCATACCACTTGGTGCATATATGTTAACAATGATATTGCTTCATTGTTTATGGTGCCTTTTAGCAGGATGTAGTGTCCTTCCTTATCTCTTTTAATTAGATCTATCTTTGCTTTTGCTTTGTCTGAGATCAGGATTACTACCCTTGCTTTTTTTTTTTTTTTTACTTTAGCTGAAGCACAATATATTCTACTCCAGCCTTTTACCTTTACCCTGTGTGTATCCCCCTGTTTCAAATGTGTTTCTTGTAAACAGTATATTGTAGGATTATTATTTTTAATCCATTCTGCTATCCATTTGGGTTTTATGGGAGAATTCATCCCATTCACATTCACAGTTGTGATTACTATCTTTGTCTTTTTCTCTATCCTATTTTCCCCCTGTTTATGCTTTTATTTCTCCCTTTCCCCTTCCACTCCTCAACAGTTTTGCTTTTGACAGATGCCTTCCTCGGTTTACCCTCCCTCTTAATTCCCCTCCCTTATCTTACCTTTTTCCCTTTGCTACTTCTTTCCTCCCTTCTGACCACCCCCTCCCTTTTCCCCCTTTCTCCTCCTACTGCCTGTAGCACAAGTTAGATTTATATACTTATCAGGGTATGTTATTCCCTTCTTGAGCCAAATCTGATGAGAGTAAAGCTCAAATACTGATCTCCCTCCCTTCTTTCCCTCTACTACATAATATGTTTTTGTGCCTCTTCATGTGATATAATTTAACCTTTTCTACTACCTCCTTACCTCTTCTCTCAGAACCATCCCTTTATATCTCTTAATTATATTTTTATCATTATATCGGTTATTTTGTAGTGATACCCACAGTCTATGAACATCCCTTTCAATTGTCATAATAAGTATACTTTTCTCAAGATTGACATACATATAAAACATATATAAAACAAAATAATCCTATATAAGGATGTAATTAATTAGCCTTATTAATTAACTAGGGGTTTTTCCCCCGTTTGCCTTTTTATGTCTCTCTTGAGTTTTGTATTTGGACATGAAATTTTCCATTGAGCTCTGGCCTTTTCATCAGGAAGGTCTGGAATTCCCTTATTTCATTGAATGTCCATCCCCTTGCCTGGAAAATTATGCTCAATTTTGTTGGGTAGTTGATCCTTGGTTGTAGTACAAACTCCTTTGCCTTTTGGAATACCATATTCCAATTTCTCCTGTCATTTAATGCAGAAGCTGAAAGATCCTGTGTGATCCTGACTGTAGTTACGTGATATTTGAATTGTTTCTTTCTAGCTGCTCGCAGTATTTACTCCTTGACCTGGTAGTTCTGGAATTTGGCTATAATGTTTCCTGGAGTTTTCTATTTGGGATCTTTTTCTGGAGGTGATCGATGGATTCTTCCAATGATAATTTTACCTTCTGGTTCTAGGACCTCCAGGCAATTTTTTTAAGGATTTCATGGAAGATACTGTCCAGGCTCTTTTTTGTCATCATAGCTTTCAGGTAGACCAATAACTCTTAGATTGTCTCTCCTGGATCTATTTTCCAGGTCAGTTGTTTTTCCAATCAGATATTTCATGTTTTCTTCTATTTTTTCATTCTTTAGATTTTGTTTGACTGATTCTTGATGTCTCATAGAGTCATTAGCTTCTACTTGCCCATTTCTAGTTTTTAATGTTTTGTTTTCTTCCTTTATCTTCTCTATCTCCTTTTCCATTTGGTTGATTTTACTTTTCAATGAGACATTTTCTCCATTTATATTCTGATTTTCCTTAACCATTTCACTGATTTTACCTTTTAAAGATTTGTTTTCCTCATGGAATTTTTTTTCCATTTTTTCTTTTACCTCCCTAATTTGGTTTTTAAAGTCCTCCTTGAGTTCTTCCAGGAATGCTTTTTTGGTCTGTAGACCAGTTCACTTTCCCTTTAGAGGTTTCAGATGTGGGTGTGGTGTCCATGCTGTTCTCTTCTGAATTGGTATTTTGATCTTCCCTGTTTCCATAATATGAATCAATCATCTTTGGCTTTTTAATGTGGTTTTTCATGGTGTTTTTTTTTTCCTCCTGGCTTCTAAAGTGGGTCTCTGTTTCTGAGGCTCAGGGAGCTCTGCCCCAAGTTTCTTGTGTTGGAATCTGTGGGTCTGCTCACTGGCTTTATGTTCTATGGCCTCTGGTTTTGTTAGGTGTGGGAGAGTAGTGGTCTGGCTGCTGGGGGGTCTCCTCTTCCCCAGGACTGTTCTACAGAATGGGTGGTCTCAGCTCTTGTCTGTGCTGGTGTCTGCCACTTCCCCTGGCTGTGCAAAGCCACATCTGGGGTCCTGGCATTGATATTAGTTAGCTCCACCCCCTGGGGCTCAGTTACTCTCTGTTGTTCTGCTGAGGTAAGGGCTGCTGGGACACTTCTCTTCTTGAACTAGTCTCCTTCCACCACCACAGGAAGGGCCCTCTCCCCCACTTCTCTCGCTACTGAAGTCCCACTTCTGGCTCCTCTGTTTCTCCTGATGTGTTATTCTCTGCGTTTATTCCAGGGAGGGATGAGAGCCATTTTACCTGGCCATCATGGCTCCTGGAAGTTCAAGAAGATGAGTTTCAAACCTATAGACTGTGGGTTGGAAGCCTCCGGCCTAGCCGCTCCTGCGGCCACAAGCTCTGCACTCTGACAGACAGCCCCACATATGTATTTGTAAACTTTAAAGTACCATAGAAATGCTAGTTTAGTATTGTTGTTGTTGTTGTCATAATGGAGGCTTATTGGAAACAAGAAGCTCATCTATTTGCTAAGAGGCTTCAAATTTTTAGGCCACTCTAAGAGACTGCCCTTTGGAGTAACAGCTGTGGTTTGTTTCCTACTAAGGACCGTCTTCCTTAGTGTTTACTTTACTCCCTCTGCAATCTATAAATTTCACCAACACTTGCTTTTATTCTATGGCAATAACTAGAGTTATAATACAGCATTTTGTCACTGTATTCAATTTTCATAAATTAGTGCTAAAATTATTGCATTGATTAGAAAGATACATTAAGCATGAACCCACACAATTATTCCTTTTTGGAAACAATGAAGACACCTTGTAGATGGGATTTGAGGGCAGTGGGAGCCATTGGGTGAGGGGGACAGTTAGTGCTCCCTTCCAAAGGAGGCAGGGAAGCAGGCTGAAGTTTGGATGTGTTACAGGCATGTTATTTAACTCTAGGCAAAGTCCATTATTGGAATCATTCATGCCTTGCTTAGATCCCAGCACCTTGAAATGGACTCCCTCCCCCTCTGCCCCTCAGGATTCCTGGTTTTCTTGAAGCTTCAATATGAGCTCCATCTTCTGAAGGAAACCTTTCCTGGGCCCCTAATTTCTAGTGTATCCCCTCCCAAATCTACTGTGAATTCATCCTGAATATATGTGGACATTTTTCTCCTCAACTAGAATGTAGGCTTCTTAAGCACAGGGACTATGTCACTTTTGTTTTCTATCTCCAGTACTTAGCACAGTGCCAGGCATATAGTAAGTGCTTAATAAATATTCATTGATTGAGTGACCCTATGGTAAGTGAGAGGGAGACTGTGAACAGGTCCTGGAACAAGTAATTTTGTGACTTGTTTCCACAGCAACTAAGGAACCAATTCCCTTCCTGAAGACCTCACTATGAGATAATTGGTTAAGTTCCTCAATCTTCTCTTCTAGGAACAAAAGATGAAGACAAGAAGGCTTGTGAGACATACCTAAGCACCTATTTCTTATGGGCTTTTCACCTCCAAATATTCTGTACCCATACCACCTCATTAATCTACTACCACTCGTGAGTAATCAAGGCACAGATGAAGAGACTGGGGCTAACCTTGAACTAGTAACAGGCCTTTAGCCAAGATACAAAGGATTCACTATGACTTTTTCTTTCCTTCTCTGGGCTCTGTTGGATTTCAGAGATAATTGTTCTCTCAGAGTCACACAGATTGCCTGATGCCAGTTCCAAGGGTGATTTGCAACACTGCCCTCCTTATAGTCTCTTAAGGTTTCATGGTCAGAGGTATCACTGCTTTGGACATTTTTTTATCAAAGCAAACTTACTCAGAATCCAGCAATCAAATCCAAACTATATTCTGCCAGAGGCGACAGGCTGGGGGAATGGTACAGTGTTAGCTGTTGTGGTAGAAGAAACTTTCATCGAACTTTGCCTACTGGAGGATGCAGGAGGGCAGTAGTTAAATTTCCATTTTTCTGAAACAAGAAGTCATGGAGGGACAATATAAATAAATCTACTGGAGGAGCCCTTCTCCCAGGTAGAGTCTGGTTGGAGACCCAGAGAAGTCACTGAAATACAAAAAGACATCCATAACTCAATTAATTACAACCCGAAGGAAGCCTTTCCCAATCCTTAATTCTGATGACTCCCTCTGTTGATTATTTCCTATTTATCCTGTATGTAGCTTGTTGCTATAATTGTTCATATGTTGTTTTCCCCCTCAGCTTGTAGATTCCTTGAGGTCAGGGACAACTTTGCCTTTGTATCCCCAGTGTTTATCACAGTGCTTTGTAGTGTGTGTTTAACAAATGCTTGTTGACTGACTAACTGACTTCAGAGCTATAGGGGCACACTGAGAACATCAAACCCAACTTTTGCACTCAGTGAGATGGCGACAACTGATACTAGTCTGAATCTTTAATTAATCTGGATGAATAATTATTTGTTGAATTAAAACAGAAAGGGGTAAATAACAGAAATGCACACTCATACGAGTGACACACTGAACAAAAACAATCATTCCCTGGTGGTGTTCTAAGGTTTGGCCACCTCTGGTAGGGTGTCCTAACTGCTCTAAGCAATAAAAATGGCTACTCATAATGGTGACCTAGTCATTCAACTCTAAATCATACTTAACAAATGTAATGAAAAGAAAGATAGAAGTCTGGTCCTGTAAAACCCAAACCTTTCAGTTTTCACCAAGGTCTCCTTTTTCTCCAGTTTTAGGGGGCTATAATTTTCCATTCTATTCCCTCCTGAGTACCCCACCCCCTCTAGTGAATGTTTTCTCTGCCTCTGCCTCTTCCATCTTTTGCTTCATGCCAACTGCATTATTGCTTCTTCCCCCTGTTACAAAGATGGGTAGAGAGAGATAGTCCCTTGAACTCATGGCTTCTTGAAAAGTTCCCTGGCCAGACACCATTGGTCTTGAGGAAAAAAAAATGAGGAGTTGGTTTTGGAGTCAGAGAATGTGGGTTCACATTCTAATTCTGCTACTTATGACCTTTGTGAACTCCAGAGGTAACCAGCTAGTCTAGTCACCTCATTTTACCTATGGGGTAACTGAGGGGCAGAAAGAAGAATAACTTGACCAGAGCCACATTTCAAGTTATTGGCAGAACCAGGAATAAACCCATGTCCCTCAGCAGCCATTCCATGGTTCTTTCCACTACACCACAATATACAACATTCCCTGCCATTTTCTTGAAAATGGGTTTTCGGGGGTGGTTCAACTGATACTTGATTTTCATGTGATTCACTAGTATGATGAACTCCTGATGAGGAAACTTCAAATATCAGTGCAACATATAGTCTCAGAGAATTGCCAGGGGCCACAGGGAAGTTAAATAATTTGCTCAGGGTCACATAGTATATATTTGAAGAGACTTGAATCCAAGCCTTCCTGAGCCTAACTGGCTTTATGTCTACCATGTCATGCTGTTTCTTATCATGTTGAAACATGGTTAATGTGTCAAGGCTGATCTGAAAATATTTCTTAGGGCCTCCTAAGGGTTTATATTTCTTAGGGCTTTGCTCTGTTTCAGCCTCTTCCCTGGGTTCAATTTGCTCTGCCAGTTGCAACCCATATGACCTTGAGTAAGTAATCTAACTTCTCAGAGCCTTGACTGCAAAATGAGATCACTGGACTAGATAACCTATGTCTCTCAGCTTGAAATCTAATGATCCTAAATTCTCTTACAACCCAACAAAGAAAATAAAATGAGATTATAAGCACCCATCCTCCAACTCATCCTGCTGGTTTCTGAGTAGACTTTGATCTAAGGCATTTTAGACGTACGTTTCAATAACAATACTGAAGATGAAGACTGTTTAATCTTACAAATGGTCCCTGTGTTGGACAACAGTCACGAGCTTCAGATGCCAGGCTGTAGGAGACACTGGTAGCAATGGCATCTGGCTCCATTGAAGCATTCTCTGGCAGGTCCATTGGCAGCTGAGATTGCCTCGAGGTCATTAATGTGGATGGCTTGATAATGGACTTTCTGGGCTTGCCTTCTTCCCTTGGCACAAGTTTTAACTCATGTTGGTCTCTGAAGGATTCATGCATTTTAATTTGTTTGTGACTAAGGACTTGAATCCATCCTTTGATGAGATTTCTGCAGATCCTCTAATGGACTTGAAATCCTGCTTCTTCTTGCTCAATTTTCTTTGCTTTTAATTGATTCATGCTGGTGTATGACCATTATCAGCTCCCAAGGACCAAGTTAGGTTTTTTCTTCCTTAGTCCAAAAGAAGTTGTACACAACACACACACACACACACACACACACACACACACACATACACACACACTTCTACTCATACACAGCTTTGCCCAAGGAGTGATTTTTAGTTTCCCTGGGCAACATCCTCTGCCATAAGTACATAACAACCATAAAAATTTACTGAGCACCTGCTCTGAACTTTTCTAGGCATTGTGAAAGTTCAAGAGAAGGAAAAAATACAATACCATTGAGCATCTCAGTTTATTTGGGGAGACCAAGCTAACCAAATGAAAAAGTGGAAAGAGCACTGGATGTAGAATTTTTGGACCTCAGTTTGAACACTTCTCTACTACATAGCACTTGTGTAACCAAAGGAAAATCATTGAGCCTCGATGAACCTAAGCTTCCTCATCTATAAAATGAGGGGGTTGGCCTAGGACTAGGTGACCACTAAGGTCCTTTCCCTCTCTAAATCTATGATCCAATAAGCCTTTGATCTAAGACCTAGAATAATGAAAGAAAAGAAAGTAAGCCATGTTTACCTATAAATGTAATAGATATTTAGTAGAAGACTTGTAGGCTGGGGTGATCAAAGAAGGCTTTCCTGCACAAAGCAAGAGTTGAGTTGAGTTGAGCCTCAAAGAATTCAAAGAGGCAGGGGAACAGCTTGAGAGCAGCCCCAAGACCCATTGATGAGAAGATTGTTGACACTAAGTACTTTTGTTTTGCCTCAGGGCTGTTTTGGGTCCAGTTCTGAGTCCTCCATCCTCATAAACCTAGTTAATTGACTGGGGAAACTTGGTCACTCAGATCTGTATCCTAGTAATTTCAAACACAGAAAACAGATTTTAAAAAAATTAAAATGCCAGAAACACCTCATCCAAAACTCTAAGAAAGCATCAGTAGAGACATTGCAGACATCAAAATTTCTAGAGAAGCAGATTTCAGGTCAACATTAGGATGACCTTTTTTTTCACAGTTAGAATAGTCCAACAATGGAAGGGGTTGTCTGGGAAGACATCACTGTGACTGAAGGCATTCACAGAAAGGCTGGGTGACCACCTATCAGGGATATTATGGAAGAGATTTCTTCTTCAGGTCCAAGTTGAAATTGAGGTCTTTCCAAATTATGAAACTCTAGAGTTCTCTGAGCAGCCAGGTGGCACAGTAGACAGAGTGCCAGGCCTGGAGTCAGGAAGACTCATATCCCTGAGTTTAAATCTGTTCTCAGACACTTGCTAATCTCAGTTTCCCCACCTGAAAAATGAGCTGGAGTAGGAAATGGCAAACCAGTATCTTTGCCAAGAAAATCCCAATGGGGTCACAAAGAGTCAGACATCACTGAAAACAATCGAACAACAACAGAAAGATTCTCTGAGTTCTGAAGTAGCTGCTATTATTATCTTGGGATCAGAGGATTTAGAGCTATAAGGGGCTATAGAGATCACTTAGTCATTGTTTTCCCGGTACTGATTATATGAAACAGGATGGGATAACGGAGAAACTCTAGCCTTGGAGTTGGGACAAAATTGGATCTCAAATACCACCTGCATCACTTTGTCAGCATATGACCATAGATAAGTAAGTCACTTAACCACTCTGACAATTGCATTCAGTCTTCTATAAAATGAGGATAATCATACTTGTAATACTGAACTCACAGAGTTGTTGTAAGGAAGACATGAGGCAGGTATGAAAAGCACCAATCCCAATTCTGATCTTCCAAAGTCTCCCCTTGGCCTACCAAGACCAGATCTCAAACTATACCACAAAGCAGTAATCACCAAAACAATTCAGTACTGGATAAGAAATAGAGTGGGTGATCAATGGAATAGATTAGGTGAGTAATATAAAGAATCAAATGAGCACAGTAATTGAGTGTTTGATAAACCCAAAGATTCCAACTTTGGGGGCACAAACTCATTATTTCACAAAAATTACTCAGAAAACTGGGAAGGAGTCTGACAGGAAGTAGGCATAGATCAACCAAAATAAGCTCAAAATGGGTACATGATTTAGACAGAAAGGGTGGTATCATAAGCAAATTAGGGGAGCATGAAAAAAAATTGCCTGTCAGATCTATGGATGGGAGAAGAGTTTGTGGCCAAATAAGCAATAGAGAGGTTCGAGGGAGGTGAAGTGGATAATTTCAATTACATAAAATTAAAAAGTTTTTGTATAAACAAAACCAACACAGATAAACTTAAGAGAAAAGCAGGAAACCAGGAAAAAAACTTAAAGCAAATTTCTTTAATAAAGGTATAATTTCTCAAATCCGTAAGGAACTAAGCCAACTGTTTAAAAAATAAGAGCCATTGTCCAATTGATAAATCGTCAAAGGATATGAATGGGCAATTTTCAGAGGTGGAAGTTAAAACTATTCATGGTCATGTGAAAAAATGCTCTAAATCACTAATAATTAGAGAAATTCAAATTAAAACAACTCTGAGTACAACCTCACACACATCAGATTGGCCCAGATGACAGAAAAGGAAAATGACAAATGCAGGAGGAATTTGGAAAAGTAGATACATTAAAGCATGATAGGTGGAGCTATGATCCAGTCCACCTATTCTAGGGAACAATGTAGAACTATGCCCAAAAGTCTGTGAAATTGTGTATACTCTTTGACCCAGAAGTGCTGCTACTAGATCTATACCACAAAGAGTTGAAAGGAAAAAAAGTCTCATATGTTCAAAAATATTTGTAGCATCTCTTTTTGTGATGGTAAAGAATTGGAAACTAAAGGGATACCCATCAATTGGGGAATGGCTAAACCAATTACGCTATATAAATATGATGGGATACTATTGTGCTGTAAGAAATGATGAGCAGGCAGATTTCAGAAAATTCTACAAAATCTTATATGGATTGATGCAAAGTGAAGTGAGCAGAACCAGGAGAACAATGCATACAGTAACAGCAATAATATAATCAACTGTGAAAGACTTAGTAATTCTAACCAATACAGTGATCCACCACAATTCCAAAGGATACATGATAAAAAAATGCTATCCACCTCCAGACAGAGAACTGATGGACTCAGAATACAGATAGAACCATAGTTTTTTTTATTGTTTTTCCCCCCTTCAGAACATGGCTTAATGAGGAAATATGTTTTGCATGAATCCATACGTAAAGTAGGTATCCTATTTCTTGTTTTCTAAATAGGTGAGGGAGAAAAGAAGGGAGGAAGGAGAACATTTGGAATTGTAAATAAAGGCAAAATTTTTTCAAATTAAAAAATTAAGTTTTTACTTATAGTCTTTCAATGAACTCCAGAGTCAGTCTGATGTTTGCCTAGTGCTCATTCTGTTCATCATGTTGCCCTAACCACATAGGATACATATGAAAGAGTTGGCTTCCTTGCCCTCAGGGAAATCCAAGTACAACACAGGAAGCGAGAAGCAGGTTAACATTAGATGACAACACTCCAGTGAACAAAAGTTGGGAGAAGGATCATGTTGGCAAATTAGAAAAGGAATCAAATATATCCCAGTAAGCTTACCATATGGGGCAAACTTCACGAAATCTCAACATCAGAAGGGACTTCAGGAACCCCACACACGAATAAGGATCCCTTCTACATCACCACCCAACAAGGAGACATTCTAACCTCTGTTTGCCTACCTCCAGTGAGGGGAAAACTCACTACCTCTCAAGACAGCCCATTCTATTTTCACATAGCTTTAAATTACTAGGAAGCTTTCCCTTATAACAAACTAAAACCTGCCTTTCTGCAACATCAGAAATATCTTACCTAGCTAGAATGTTGGGTCACATCAAACAACATGAAATTTTATAGGGAAAAATGTTTTCTTCCTAGTTTTGCTCTCTGGTGCCAAGCAGAAAAAGTCTTTCAAGTGTTTCAAGTGCTTGGAGGCAGGCACACATGTCTCCTAAGTCTTCTATTCTCCAGTTCCAAAATTTCCAGTTCCTCCCAACAATCCTCATACAGCATGTTGACCATTTTGGTCAACTTCTAGGTACACTCAACTTATCTATACCCTTACAAAAATGTAGATTTCAGGACTGAATCTAATACTCCAGATGTGGTCTCAGTGGTGCATAATAATTTTAGAATTATTTCATCCTTCATTCTTGAACCTATATCTCTGTTAAGAGAAACTAACATAGCTTTGAGGCTATGTTACGTTGTGGACTTATATACTGAACTTGCAATCCACCAAAATCAGGTGTGGGCTTAACAACCAGCTTTCCCCACCAAAAAAGTACACATCACACACTTTTAAGTTTAATCTGCATCATTAACATTTAGCAAATCTACACACACACACACACACACACACACACACACACACACAAAACTAAGTAAGCCCTGATTCGTAGTGTTTGCTGACTTCTGGGGTATAATTGCTCACTCCAAAAATTTAACAATCAGCTCTGGCAAGTTGGAACTAGCAGGCTCCAGAATAACTCAGACTACCTCAAAATAATCTAGATTTTTTTACAGAAGCTGTTATCAAGCTCCAGTTCCCTGGTTATATAATTGTAAAGTTTATTTTCTAAACTCAGCTATAATGAACTTTACATTTTTCCCTAGTAAATTAAATTTCACCCAACACTCTAACCAGGCAAGAGATTTTTTTGGATCCTGACTCTACCATATAATATGTTATCTCTTTCTCCAAACTTCAGGTTATATGCCAAATTGATACACACACCTTCTATGGCTTTATCCAAATATGTTGGACACCATAGAACCCAAGACATATTCTGAGAACACTCCATTAAAAACCTCCCTCAATGGGGCAGCTAGGTGGTGCAGTGGCTAGAGCACCAGCCCTGGAGTCAGGAGAACCTGGGTTCAAATCTGGCCTCAGACATTTGACACTTACCAGTTGCATGACCCTGGGCAAGTCACTTGATCCTGACTGCCTCACCAAAAGAAAAAAAGAAATCTCCCTCAAAGTCAGCATCAGTCTGCTAAGAATCACTCTTGGATTCCATTTTTTCAGCTAGCTCCTGACAGTACCCAACTGCCCACAGCTCTCCATCTTTCTCACAGGAATAGTATGGAAGATTTGGTTAGATGCTTTAATAAGACCTAGGCACACCATAACTATAGAATTCTCCTGATCGCCTAATCTTGTAAAAAAAGGGAATGAGTTTAGCCTGAAAAGATCTATGCTAGATCAAGTCATACTAATGTTTAGTGATCACTACTTTCTTTTCAAAGTGCTCGTAAGCCAACCCTTTAATAATGTAGGATTTTGCCGGGGATTAAAGTCAAGTTGATTGGCCTATAGTTTGCAGGCCCTATTCCATCTCCCCTTTTTTGAAAATCAGGACAATATCTGCTCTTCCCTAGACCTATGGCATCTTTCCCATTCTCCATGGTATTTCAAAGATCATCATAATAATAGAAGCTAGCATGTATCTGTATACCCTTAATGGTTGGCAAAGCATTTTACACGTTATCTCATTGGTCCTTACAACAATCTGATGATGTAGATGCTGTTTATTATCCTTATTACAGATAAAGAAACTGAGGCCGAAACAGTCAAGTGAGTTGCCCAGCATTACGTTGTACACATCATATTAGGATTTATAAAGGACTTTACATATTTTATCTCATCTTCATCTCATCATCTGAGTAATGAGCCTATCTTTTTTTTATCTTCTTGCCCAAAATGTAAAGAACCCCCTTTTTTCTTTAATATTAATGGACAGAGATAAGAGGGAAATTGTAAAGACTTGGTTTTAATGACCTCGAACTTCTAAGTGAAACCAGGATCCATTTTTTTAAATACTAATAGTCTTCTGGTTTTGTATGGCTGTCAGTCCAGTATTCAATCAACAAACATGTATTGAGTACCTACTATGCGCCACGAACCATGCTATACTCTAGAGATACAAAGAAAGGAAAAAGAAAGTTCCTGCCCTTGAGGAACTCAAAGACTAATGGGGGAGACTACATGCAAACAACAATGTACAAACAAGCTGTATACAGGATAAACTGGAAATAATCAACAGGCAGGAGGCACCAGATTTACAAGGAATTGGGGAAAAACTGTGAGTCACAGAACATGACAAAGTGAAACTGAGAATAAATTTAAATAGTAGCTACTATGTGTCAGGCACTGTGCTAAGCACTTTATAAGTAGTGCCTCATTTTATCCTCATTACAGCCCTGGGAGGTAGGTGCTATTATTATCCCCATTTTACAGACGAGGAAACTGAGGCAGACAGAGGTTAAGTGACTTGCCCAGGGTCACTCAGTTAGTAAATGTCTGAGGTCAGATTTGAACTCATATCTTTCTGACTCTATCCACTGCACCTCCTAGCTGCCCCAAAGGGCGATGAGGAGGCACAAAAAGTGGGTGAACAGAAGCAATGCAATGTAAATAAGGAATTACATAGGAGAAGCACTATAAAAGTTATCATTTATATATACAAAAAAGAAGATGAACTAGTTATGTGCCAGGACTGTGGAGTATCCAGTTGAAAGCCTATGTGTTCCACTGGTATACTTGTGATTAAGGGAGTTCCCAGATTTATCAAATTCTGGCAGAAAAAAAGCTGTATAACATACTTGGATAGTTCAAGTCCTTGCTCACTATAATGTCATGCTTCCATGACATATTTATGACCACCTATTCCCCAATGACCTTATCTAAGTCCTCCTTCTGGCCTGGTGGAATATAGTTAATCCCTATCACAATCATTTTTTTTCTTTTATCTCAAATGTTGTCATATCTCCCCACCCCATTCCTCACATAAGTATATTCTGCAAATGTAATGCTTTATTATCCACTGCCCCTTTTACCTATTGTGTTCCTTTTGAATAAGGTTTAACCTTTCAAAACCATATTTAAATTGATTCTCTGCCGATGGAGGCAAAGATCGAACATAGAACCATATTTAAGTGATGATTCCTATCCAACCAAATATCAGTGATAACTATGAGGTCATTATGACTTGTATCTTTCCTTGCTTATTACTTGAATTTCTATTTAAAGAGAATAAAAGATAGAATATCCTGGCACAGTCTCCACCCCAGAGAATGAAGTATGTTACTCAAAGCTCTTCCTTGAGGAAATAGAGGTTAGCTAGGTCAGGGAAATGGAGAGCTTAAGTGAATATATCATGAAGCAAAACCAGATTGCAAAATATATGCATGCACACACATATATACATAAGAATACACACACACACACACACACACACACACACACACAAACCTATTCCTTAATATCATTGCAGCTGACTGGGAAGACCAACCACCTGGATTTATAGCCCCTCATTAGGAAATAGAAAGTCATTTATAAACACATTCAGCCAAGCAGGTTAGTGGCCTGGACACTCATTCTCCTTCCTGGCCTGTTGCTTGAATGGTGCCCAAAAGATGTTAGAGAAGAGAGAAATAGACTGTTGCAGGAAAGCCAGCAGGAGCTTGAGGCCATATCAGTTCATTTGCAAATAATTGCTTCCTTTGTTTGGGCTCTTCCCTACATCTTGAAACTCCTCCATGGGTTTTATTTTCATGAAAAGTTCTTGGGACATCTGGGTACTCCCTTACTTTGTGGCCCTTGTTACAGGAGCTTTTAGGACTTGGAGCTGCTACCACCAAATATGCTGGGGCCTGGGCATCTATCTCTCATCTTGGCCATTCATTCATCACCCAGCATCTACAAGCTAGCAACTCTTCTTTGCCATCTTCCCACATGGGGCTTGCCACATTTGTTTTGAATCAAGGGCCAGCCCAAAATTTAGAAGCCAGATTAATTTTAAATATTTCAAAGAGAGAAAAAGCAGTTAAGGAGGGGATGGGGTGGTATTTTGTCAGAGAGCACACCAGATAAGAATTAAATTAGAAATACAAAAGAGTCTCAAAGTATCCTCTGGAATCACTGGCCCAAAAAGAAGCTGAGAGTATCTAGCCACAGAAAGTCAGGGGTCATATCATAGGTATAGTCCATGACCTCAAGAAGCTGATAGCCTCTGATTTGGCATAAATACATAAGAAATAAACCCTATAAAAGTTAAGTCCAGAAGGAAGAGAGATCACAGAGTAGCTGGAATAGTCTGAGAAGGCTTCAAGGAGGTGGTAGGACTTGGTTGAGAACTTTTAATGTGTAGAATTTGGAAAAAAAAAGAGCAGGCGGACTCCACATGGAGACAACAGTGTGAGCACAGCCTGAAGGGTAAAAGGCATGTCTGAAGTATGAGCAGATTAGTTGCATGGAGCAGAGGGTAAAATGAGAAACTATGGAAGGCTAGAGCTGGAAAGGATGCTAGAGTTAATCAAATCCAAACCTATTACTATGTAGAAAAGTAGCTGAGGGCACAAAAATTTCAAGTGAGTTGTTCAAAGTTGAAAGAGGTAAACCAGTATCCCTATAAGAGATGATCCTCAAATGCTTTCCAAACCAAAGTATAATCATCCCATTCCAGGCCTCCTTGACCAAGAACCTCTCAGCATGGTATACGACAATGTGTCTTTTGTATCCTATTTCTTTGAAAACAGATAATCTATTCATCGCACTTCATGTGATAGTGGCCAAAGCTCTGAATTTGTATTCAGAGGACCTGGGTTTGAATCCTGGCTTGGCTGCTTTGGCAGGTCACTTTCTCCACCCCTCACCCACTCCTTGGACTCTGTTTCCCTAATTATTCCCTTCCAACATTGAATTCTATGATCCTATGGGATGTAGAACATGCTGAATAAAGAACTAACCATATCTCCTCTTAAAGAACCTTTTAGCCAGGGGGGAACAGAGGTAAAAACTCAAAATGAATCAGGTCTCTCACCTTGCAAACACAGTGAACAAAATGGCAAAGACTTACCACCGCAAAGTCCCAAGAGTTCATAAGATCATCAGATAATGGATTTAGAGTCGGAAGAGACCTTGAGTCAACTCCTTCATTTTACAGATGGGGCCAGAGAGGTTAAGTCACTTCTTAAACTGAGGCCCAGAGAGGTTAATTCATTTATTCATTCATTCATTTATTTATTATTGAGACCCAGAGAGGTCAAATCACTTGCCCAGGGTCACACAGCTGTCTGAGGTAGGATTTAAAGCCTAGTCTTCCTGTTT